>NW_019234650.1:0-2332 GCF_002742605.1 Olea europaea var. sylvestris
TACTCATTGAAAATGATGAGGAACGTTGTCATCTATAAAGAAATGGTTGTCACAGCAATTTGACATGAAGGACTTGGGAAAAGTTAGTTATGTTTAGGAAATCTGTATCTTATGAGATAGGAAAAATAGAAAGATTGCATTATCACAAGCTTTATATATTGACAAAATATTGTCTAGATTTGCAATTCTGAATTCCAAAAGGGACAATTTCCTTTTAGACATGGAATTCATCTATCGAAGGAGCATTATCCCAAGATTGTAACGGAGATAGATTACATGAGAAAGGTTCATTATGCTTCGACTATGGGAAGTCTTATGTATGCTATACTTTGCAGTAGATCAGATATTTGTTATGCTGTGTGTATTTTAGTTGTTATCAGTGTAATCCAAGACCAAAACATTGGGTAGCAAGGAAGCATATAATCAAGTATCTTCGAAGAACAAGAGATTATATGCTTGTCTATTCTAGACATGATTTGAACCCTATTGGATATATTGATTCTGATTCTCAATCTGATCGTGACTTTAGAAAGTCCACATCAGGATCAATATTTACATTGGGAGGTGAAGCTACGGTATGGAGGAGCATCAAGCAAATCTTGCATTGCTAATTCCTCCATGGAGGTAGAATATGTAGCGGCTTGTGAAGCTACTAAAGAAGCTGTATGGTTCAAGTAGTTTTTTTGGACCTTGACGTAGTACCTTTGGCAATGGGATCCATAACGCTTTATTGCGATAACAGTGGAGCGGTTGCCAATGCTAAAGAACCAAGGAGTGATCAGCGTGGTAAGCACATCGAGAGGAAATATCACCTTGTAGAGAGATTGTTCATCGAGGAGACATGACGGTTAGTAAAATTGCATCAGTAGATAATCTTGTGAATTTGTTCACTAAGACCTTACCAGCTAAAGCTTTTGATGGGCATTTTAAGGGGATGGGTATTATTGATAAGTCACGGATACTCTACAAAAGAGCAAGTGGGAGATTGTTAGTTTGATGCCCTTTTCTTCGAGTAGTGTTCTGTAAAACCACATCATGAATTGACATTCGTTTATTTGTGTGTTATAATTTGAAGCTATCATCTAAGGTTCCATGATTATATATAATGTCACAGATTGTATACTCAATGATTCAAGTATAGTAAGACACAATTCATGATGTGGTCAAAATTATATCATTCACAAATAGTACATAAAGTTGGGTGCTTTATGTTGATAATATTGCATTGTTCTTATTAAGACTTGTCTAGATCTTGGAATAAGAACAATAATGGGTTTCCATGTACATTGAATGGGACCATGTAAATGATTCATTTGTGACCATACGAAATGAGACTCTACTAGATTATCAAACAAGTCACCTAAATCTTGAGCAAGTAATGTACCTTTGATTGCTAGTTCAAGTTCTTTGAGATACCAATGAGTGAAATCTTAAATAGAAAACTAATCTCGGTGCTTTGAAATCGGGCCGAAACAATTAGAGATCATATAATTGCCTTAGTGGAATCCATTAATCATTGAAATGAGACAATCATCATTTTAAGGTATTTTCCTAGGCAAATTAAACCTGAGCTCATTTTGCCAATTTTAATATATTGGCGGTCAAATGGGGGTTGACTTGTGAAACGATAATTAGAGGATATTGTTATTGGATCATAATTTGTTTCTATAATTATCACTCAACTCAAGAGTACAATCTCACTTTTTTTGTAAAATAAGTTGGGATTAATATATGTATCTTAATTGGTCAAGAGTTGACCCAATTAGAAAAATCTATTGGAACTTGGGTCATGTAAATCCGGTTAGATCCCTTTCTTGGTTCCAATAGAAGGTGTGTGACTTAATTGGTCTACTACAATAAAGTCCAACGAAATTTGTGCAATTTCAAAACTCTAATTAAGTATTATAATGGGCATATTTCTACAAGATTTAGGGTTAGCCACTTTTCATTTTTCCAAAAGGAAATACACCTAGAAAAGAACAATGGAGAAGATTTAAGGGAGGAAACATTTAACTAGGCCATTAAAAGCTCCTTCAAATGTTATCATCTTCCCTATCTATGTGTGAGGATTTTTATAATCCAATGATTTCAAAGTTACTAAAATTCTTATTATCATGGTTTTAATCTTAATAGGAAAATTAATTTCCTATTATGATGATTAAATTCATTAACCAACAGAAATACTATAAATGAGCGATATTTTTATATTACATTTGATACATAAAAATTAATTATTAATACATAAATTAAAACATTCATTAAAATTTTCAAATACATGAATATGAATAATTTCATCTATAATAACTCTAAATTCATGTAATTTAAAATTCAT
>NW_019234651.1:0-2332 GCF_002742605.1 Olea europaea var. sylvestris
AAGAATATCAAATTACCCAAAATAGATTTTCCTTATTTTGGATGAGAAGGCTCTAGAGAATGGAAAGGTCGAAAGTATTTTCAAATACATCAAGTAGCTAATGGAATGAGGGTGGAATAGCTGAGATGTATTTGAAAGGAAAAACGTACATATGGTTTCATGGCTTCATCTTTAACCATCCCAATGCTGATTGAGACATGTTTTCAAGTGAGGTTTGTAGATGATTTGTTGAAAACAATGTTGAGGAAGAAGACATAGAAATAGAAATTGATGAAACCGAAGATCTGACTCTTAGCAATGGTAATCATCATGAAAATTAGACTAAAGTTATTAGTGCGCAAAAGGGAGAAAGCAATGGGAATGTGGTTTTCTCTTGGGAAGCTCCACTTGAATGACTACTGGAATGCAATGGAGATGAAGTTCTGAAGGTAGAAGCTAGTGCTAAGGTCCAGAAGTTCACAGAGTATTAGAATTTATTGAATGACAAAACAATGTATTAAATTTCATGAAGGAGAAGATGAATTACACTCCATGAAAGGAGGAAATGAACAACTCCATAAAAGGAGGAAGACATTCCATAATAGGAGGAAATGAAACCTCCATGGAAGGAGGGATTGGAGGACAATCCAATAGACTAAAAGCGCATACATAGTGTTGTATTTATAGAACAAAATGGCTAAACTAATTAGCTAATTAACAAACTAATCACTAACTGACTAACAACTAAGACAGCTGGACACAACCGTTTGGAATCTGATATGTTGAGATGGAAGTCTCTAGAATCTGGTGCACACGTGATGCTGGAAGGCTGGAATCTGCTGATGTTTGGTGCACGTGTATTCCAACACAGAGTGGGCTCTTAAATGTATAAGTGTCCACTTTCATTGCTAGAAAAATAGAGATGGTGGGTTGCAATTCTACCATCGAGATCCAGCTACAACTATCTGCTTTTAAGATCTTTGTAGATGCTGATAGCAACCATCTTACATGGAAGGATTTTATTGAAGCATTTGATGCAAAATGCTTCCCACTAAAGCTCTTCTCTAGTTAAATTGATCATGGTTGGACATCTGGTATATCAATAACTATTATCCAAGGATTTTTGGGCATGCTAGTTGAAAGTGGGCAAATAATGTCAATTAAGCATACGTGACTTTGCACTACCTACTTATTCCAAGGTGATGAAAAGAATGAGACAACTACTAACTTTATATAAGGAAGATATTAAGACCTTGAACCTTGATGACAATGTTAATTTAAAGGTAAGAGACGTCATGACTAACTAATTTCTAGAATATTTTGTCATTACCTCATAAATAGAGCACATGAAGAAGGATGAAAAGGGGAGCTAAAAATTGTTGCAAAAATAGAATCCCCCCCCTTCTCTGAATCAACTTCTCTTCTTCCTCTTCTAATTTTATCTTTTTCTCTGTTTTCTATTATTATTTGTTATTTTTATGTAATTTCCAGTTCAATTAATAGATTTTTAGCTTGGGTTATTGATTCCCAGCTGAATTGAACCATTATTGTATTTAATTCGATTTTGGTTGAAGTTGAGCCTCAACCATAACATAAAGTCCTCTTGAACGAGCTTATTATTTCTATTTATTTTTTCTTTAATTAGATGTGTGTTTGAATTATTTGGCATCAAAGTTGGATAAGAAAGCAAGGAATACAGCTGAACAATGGAACTACGATTCAAAAAATTATAATTATATTGGAATTCGATAAAAGCAATCAGTAGAGCAATTATAATATAGTGGAATCTATGAGTTCTCAAACAAAAAGAGTTTTTTGAGAAATTTTCATGCAAGGTGGATAAAATATTAAAAATATTGGATCAATCTGGATGCAAAGTTGAATATTCACCAAGCAGACGTGATTTACATCAAACATATAAAAGAAGATTTATAACTTCGACTAAAACTCGAAGTCTCCAATAATGTAGCAATATCATGGTGATTCGTACACATGATGAAGGTGTTCAAACAATGCAAAAATATTGTGGTGGCATGTCAAACTCAAAGTTTCAACAATTTTGCAACCTAAAGGTTATATTATCTATACTGATTGAAATGAGCAAAAGGGTTTGAAGCACAAAACAAAAATGCCTAGCTACATGTAAGAAATCCTTCCTCCATCAAGCGCAAAACTTGGAAATGGAAAATACAGTTGATCCAAGGAAGCATCTTCAAGATGTGATAATATATATATATATGTTTAATTATTTAATTAATATTTCGTTTCCTTATTAGCTTAGTTTCCTTACTAGTTTAGGTCTCTTTGTCATATATTGAATTATTGTAAACCCTAATTCCTTAAGTGTCTCAAT
>NW_019234652.1:0-2332 GCF_002742605.1 Olea europaea var. sylvestris
GTTATTTACATAAATGGTTGTAATTTTAAGTTAAATATGCTTTTAGTTGTTCGTTTTAATTTTTGTCAATTATTTATTTATTTTTTTTTTCATTTTTCACAATGCCTAATAAAATACAATAACGCTATTTAGCCTTATTGGGGTTGTAATCCCAATTTAGGTAGCCTAATGTGACATTAATTGATAGGTAGAATTAAATGACTCATTTAATTTTATCTTTTTATTCAACCAATTAGGTAGTGCCACCTACACTAGGGTGTATAACCCTTGCAACCTTAGTGAGACTACATAACATTATTCTTAGTATGGAAATCACTTTTATTTTAGTATGTACAAATTATCAGCTGAACTTGTCTTTAAAAGTTGATGAATAAATGGGTTTTGATGTGTGGAAATTGTTCTGTTACTGATCCAATTAGTTTATTGCTAAATTGGGTGTCTATTTTTGGAAATAGATGTTTGTTTTATTAATATTAGGTATGCAAATTAGAATGGACTTGTTTTGAAAAAATTAAAGGAAAGACTCGGAAGACTCAAAAAATATAGACAAGCTAGAACTTGGAAACGACATAGAAAATATGTAAAATTATTCCCACCATAAAAAATGAAGGAAGACTTGGAAGACTTTGAATAGTAGTATAATTGATATTGGGAAGATGTTCCCACTTCTCTTCAGTTATTGTTGGTGTTTACTTATTTATATGATTAGCTTTAACAATTGCTCATATCAAAATGGAGAGAGTTATAATCCTAACCATATCATTCTTCCTTTTGATATTCTCTTGTTTTGTGTTCCCAATTTCATCTGTTGACACCCTTAAACCTGGGGATCGTCTAAATTCATCTACTCCCATAGTTTCTGCTGACGGATTTTTCCTTTTAGGATTCCTTAATCCCGACGGATTTTCGGGTTTAGGATTCTTTAATCCCAACGATTCCAGTCTTAGTTATTTAGGAATATGGTGTACAGTTGGGAATGATATAGGTTGGAACTATATAGTGTGGCTTGGTAACAGAGAAAACGGTATTAGTGATGATTCTGGTATTCTCACAATAAATAGTGCTGGAGAACTTATTATAACAAGCAACACATCAGATTCTACTGTGCTTTATGCAGGCGGAAATGGCAAAAATATAACAGCCACACTATTGAATTCGGGGAATTTCGTAGTGAGAGAGATGAATATAAACGGTTCTTCGGATAGGGTGTTGTGGGAAAGCTTTGATTACCCAACTGATACTCTTATTCCGGGGATGAAATTAGGTGTTAATCATAGGACTGGAAGAAATTGGCATCTTACATCACGGTTTGGCGAAGACAATCCCGCTTCAGGAGCTTTTACGTTGGAATGGGATCCAGGCACACGTATGTTGATCGTACGACGACGAGGGCAGATTTATTGGACCAGTGGCAACTTGAAAGACTATACTAATCAGAGCTTGAGATGGAATGTCAAGGAATTTGAGAATATACCTGAACCTGATTTTGAAGATTTCAATTACAATTTCACCAATGTTTCAAATGGTGTGGAGGATTACTTCAGCTACTCCCTTATACCATACCCCATAGGGAAAAATATTTCAGGATGGCGGCTGAGTTATAACGGGGATATATTTGACATATATAGGAAAATGATAGCAAAAGTGAGTCTTTGTTATGGTTACAACATTTACAAAGGCTGTAAATCATGGGAGCAGCCCATTTGCAGAAATCATAACGAGGCATTTGTTTTGAAATCAGGGCATTTCGCTTATGGAAATGGGAGCAAGCCTATTCCAGAATCGGTTGATAATTATAATCTTACTGAGAGTGACTGCAGAGAGAAGTGCTGGAAGGACTGTGAATGTGTAGGCTTTGCCAATAGTAGTCAACCTGCCAGTAATGAAATTGGATGTACATTCTGGAAAGGGAAAATTTTGACTTTTGTACAGAGTTATGATGGTTCTGAACCTAAACAATTCGTTCTTGTTCTAAAGGCGACCAAAAGTAAGTTCATATCACCAAATTAAGAATTTTTCAACATATGCACACATCCTTACTTCAATTCCTCTGTTTGGTGTTCATAATCCATTTGTTTTATTTAATAAACTTATTTTCATTCATTTTTGATTTTTTACAAAAGAAATTTCTTCGGACTAAATACGTTGAAGATATATAAAGCACCATGCAGTTCAATAAATGTACTTCCCTTTTCTTCAATTCTTGATGTCCCATAGAAACATTTCTCTTTCAGCAATGTGTTTACTAACATCAAATGATAAATGACAGGATGGAAGTCATGGGAAATCATTACTTTGGTTATTTCAGTAGTTGCTCTTTTGTTGGGCTGTG
>NW_019234653.1:0-2332 GCF_002742605.1 Olea europaea var. sylvestris
TGTGCAAAAGTTACGCTCAATTCCTCGTACGCCGACAATCCTAGCGTTCCAAATAAGCAAGTGCTCATTCTTTCGAAAAATGGTCGAAATCCCTCATACTTCACGACAAAGTTGTGAGTTCAATCCAAAACGGTCGCCACATTTCCAAATAGGACTTACGGGCACAAAACGGACACCGAGTGCAAAAGTTACGCTCAATTCTTCGTACGCCGACAATCCAAGCGTTCCAAATATACAAGTGCTCACACTTTCAAAAAATGGCCGAAATCCCTCATACGTCAGGATGAAGTAGTGAGTTCAATCCAAAACGGTCGCAACATTTCCAAAAAGGACTTACGGGCCCAAAACGGACACCGGGTGCAAAAGTTACACTCAATTCTTGGTACACCGACAATCCAAGCGTTCCAAATATGCAAGTGCTCATTCTTTCAAAAAATGGCCGAAATCCGTCGTACGTCACGACGAAGTGGTGAGTTCAATCCAAAACGGTCGCTACATTTCCAAAAAGGCTTATGGACCCAAAACGGACACAGTGTGCAAAAGTTACGCTCAATTCCTCGTACGCCGACAATCCAAGCGTTCCAAATATGCAAGTGCTCATTCTTTCAAAAAATGGCTAAAATCCCTCATACGTCACGACGAAGTCGTGAGTTCAATCCAAAACGGTCGCTACATTTCCAAAAAGGCTTATGGACCCAAAACGGACACAGTGTGCAAAAGTTACGCTCAATTCTTCGTACGCCGACAATCCAAGCGTTCCAAATATGCAAGTGCTCATTCTTTCAAAAAATGGCCGAAATCCCTCGTACGTCACGACGAAGTGGTGAGTTCAATCCAAAATGATCGCTACATTTCCAAAAAATACTTTTGGTCCCAAAACGAACACAATGTGCAAAAGTTACGCTCAATTCCTCGTACGCCGACAATCCTAGCGTTCCAAATATGTAAGGGCTCATTCTTTCCAAAAATGGCTGAAATCCCTCATACGTCACGACAAAGTTGTGAGTTCAATCCAAAACGGTCGCCACATTTCCAAAAAGGACTTACGGGCCCAAAACGGACACCGGGTGCAAAAGTTACGCTCAATTCTTCGTATGCCGACAATCCAAGCATTCCAAATATGCAAGTGCTCACACTTTCAAAAAATGGCCGAAATCCCTCATACGTCATGACGAAGTGGTGAGTTGAATCCAAAACAGTCGCTACATTTCCAAAAAGGACTTACGAGCCCAAAATGGACACCGGGGAAATAAGTTACGCTCAATTCTTTGTACGCCGACAATCAAAGCGTTCCAAATATGCAAGTGCTCACTCTTTTGAAAAATTGCTGAAATCCCTCATACGTCACGACGAAGTGGTGAGTTCAATCCAAACGGTCGCTACATTTCCAAAAAGGACTTACAGGCCCAAAATGGACACCGGGGGCAAAAGTTGCGCTCAATTCTTTGTATGCAGACAATTCAAGTGTTCCAAATATGCAAGTGCACACACTTTCGAAAAATGACCGAAATCCCTCATATGTCACGACCAAGTGGAGTGTTCAATCCAAAACGGTCGCTACATTTCCAAAAAGGACTTACGGGCCCAAAACGGACAACGGGTGCAAAAGTTACGCTCAATTCTTGGTACGCCGACAATCCAAGTGTTCCAATTATGCAAGTGCTCACACTTTCGAAAAATGGCCGAAATCTCTCATACGTCACAAAGAAGTGGTGAGTTCAATCCAAAACGGTCGCCACATTTCCAAAAAGAACTTATGGGCCCAAAACGGACACCGTGTGCAAAAGTTACGCTCAATTCCTCATATGCCGACAATCCAAGCGTTCCAAATATGCAAGTGCTCATTATTTCGAAAAATGGCCGAAATCCCTCATACGTCATGACGAAGTTGTGAGTTCAATCCAAAACGGTCGTTACATTTTCGAAAAGGACTTACGGGCCCAAAACGGAAACCGGGTGCAAAAGTTACGCTCAATTCTTCGTACGCCAACAATCCAAGCGTTCCAAATATGCAAGTGCTCATTCTTTCGAAAAATGGTCGAAATCCCTTCTACGTCATGACGAAGTGGTGAATTCAATCCAAAACGGTCGCTGCATTTACAAAAAGTACTTATGGTCCCAAAACGGACACAGTCTGCAAAAGTTACGCTCAATTCCTCATACGCCGACAATCCAAGCGTTCCAAATATGCAAGTACTCATTCTTCCAAAAAATGGCCGAAATCCCTCATACGTCACGACGAAGTTGTAAGTTCAATCCAAAACGGTCGCCACATTTCCAAAAAGGACTTACGGGCCCAAAACGGACACCGGGTGCAAAAGTTACGCTCAAT
>NW_019234654.1:0-2332 GCF_002742605.1 Olea europaea var. sylvestris
TTGTGATGAGTTATTTACTTTTCATTGTGAACTAATAGAGGTGGCGAATCCAAGATATTGTGTGAGCTAGTGTGGCCGTTGATAGTCGACAGTCGCAATAGTAAAATTGTTTATTAATATTAAAAAGCTTTTCAAACAATATATAAATTCACTGAAATGTAAAAATCATATACATTTGAAAATATAATGACAACCCAAAATAATAATAATAAAATACATTTTTCAATTATGCCCCCATTTGGCCTCCATTCTTTTTAAATTTTAAGTGAAGTAAGATGAAGTTTATATGTAAAGTATGATTAAACGGTAAAGAAAAGCTCCAAACATAGGTGAAGTTGATGCAAAATTTTGAATGATTTTTAGAACTAGGCCCCCATTTTAGCCCCATTTTTTTCAATTCTTTTTTCTGTCGTACTCATTTTTAATCACTCATTCTTCATTAAAATAATATTATGTGCAAATCAAAAAAAAATCTTCTCTTTTAAATATACATTTCTCATCAATTTACTATTCCATAATACATAACAAGAAATTAATGGGGCTCAAACAAGGCCTATAACTATTTTTGACCCCAAATGAAAAAATGTTTTTCAAACTTTAAAGAACAAAGAACAACACTTAAATTGTCCAAATTTGAATTTTATAAAAAAAATTGATAAAATCCAACAATAAAAGTAAGTGTATATATATATAAATATAAGTAATAATTTGAATCAGTAAATATTTTTTGAAAAAAAATTATTTCGAAAATGAAAACTAATATTTTATAATTGTTTGGGTTAATTTCAAAAATGGTCACTGAACTTACCTAAAAATCTTAAAACGGTCACTGAAATTTAAAACTTGCACAAACGGTCATTGAACTTAAAAGCGCTTTCACTAACGATCACTGAAGGACCAAAATACTTGAATTGGATCCTTGAGGACCTCAAGTGTAAATTCCATCTGATTTCATTTGCTCAAAATTTGTCCCTGAAATTTAGAAATCTAGCATTTTCCCTCCCACCTACACCATATGGAGCCGGCGTCAAAAATTGCCAAATTTGACCACCATACCGCCGGATAAACTAACTAATTTTTACACTACCAACCCCTCCTCATCCCTCACCACAATCCTATACTAACAAGCAACCAAAACACATCAAAAATCAAATGAAATTCAGGTTAAAAAAACCCTTTTAGATGTGCTTATCATTCGAATCAACAAAATGAAAAGCAATGAAAAAATTGGTTATTAACTACAAGATAAGATACTGTTGTAAACATTTCATTTAAAAAACATGAATTAGAGCCAAGATCATGGCCCTAGTATTAGCCAATCAACTACCATCTGACGAACCAACAGAATTACATGAAATGTTATATTTTAATTATATTTCGAGCATGAAATATATTTGTTTGTATTTAATTCAAGAAATATTTGAATGAAATGAAACGTTATATTCTAGTATAAATTGTAAGCATGATATTTAATTTATTTCGCTTGCAGTTATGAAATATTTCTCGTATGCTTTTAATTAGCTTAAACATTTTTTTGATAAAAATATAATATTTCATTTTGTCCTTATAATGATTTATGCAAGCATAATAGGCAATGCATTATCATTAATAAGACTAAGTATAATTGGACTTGGCCTGCAAGTGACACACGTGGTTAGAACTAGAAAAAATCGCTATGAAGACAATGTCTTGTAAGGCTATTCTAAACTGATACAATGAGTTCTACTAGAAAGTGTTAAAAAATGCTAGAGGTTCGCATCCAACATGACAACCCATAGATCATTTTACAAAATGGATAGAGGCGAAACTCCTCGCAAGTATCACTGAAGCTAACATATGAAAGAACATAATATGTTGGTTCGGAATACCGAATTCTATAATATCAAATAATGGTACGCAATTTCAAGGGAAAAAGGTGAAAACAATGTGCGATAAATTGGGGGCCAGTAGACACTTCTCCACTTCATATTACCCCCAGGCTAATGGACATGTAGAGATAGTGAATAAGACACCAAAAAGCATCTTACAAAGAAGTTGATTACAACAAAGGGGTTATAGGCTGATCAAATGCTACAAATTCTATGGTCCTACCACACCATTACGAAAATTAGGAGTAGGCAAAACCCAAACCAACCCAATAGAACTGCCCGACCCGACCCGACCCAACCCAAAATTTTTGCCCCTTTTTGGTGGGTTTGGGTCAGGTCATGGGTTAACAATGGAAACCCGATAAAACCCAACCCAACTTGACCCGAATACATTTAAAAAAAAGGGGAAAACCGACATAATAAAATGCAAAAAATTAGAAGCCCTAACTCATCTCTCACTCTCA
>NW_019234655.1:0-34875 GCF_002742605.1 Olea europaea var. sylvestris
TTTGGCGAATTGCCAGTCTAATGCGATTGGAATCGAGCCAATGAAAAGTTGTTTTTCATTTCATGAAAACTTCGGGTTTGTTCGTTTTTGCCGAATTGCTAGTCTAAATCGATTGGAATTGATCAAATGAAAAGTGGCTTTTGATTTCATGATAACTTCGGGTTTGTTTGATTTTGGCGAATTGCTATCAATTGGATTGGAATCGAGCCGAAGAAAAGTAGTTTTTCATTTCCTGATAACTTCTGGTTTGTTTGTTTTTGGCGAATTGCTAGCCTAATTCGTTTGGAATCGAACTAAAGAAAAGTTGTTTTTCATTTCATGATAACTTTGGGTTTGTTTGTTTTTGGGAAATTGATAGTCTAATTCGATTGGAATCGAGCTAATGAAAAGTGGTTTTTGATTTCACGATAACGTCGGGTTTGTTCATTTTTGGCGAATTGCTAGTCTAATTCGATTGGAATCGAGCCAATGAATAGAGGTTTTTCATTTCATGAAAACTTTGGGTTTGTTCGTTTGTGGCGAATTGCTAGTCTAAATCAATTGGAATCGAGCTAATGAAAAGATGATTTTGATTTCATGAAAACTTTGAGTTTGTTCATTTTTGCGAATTGCTAGTCTAAATCGATTGGAATCGAGCTAATGAAAAGATGATTTTGATTTCATCATAACTTCGGGTTTGTTTATTTTTTGCCAATTGCTAGTCTAATTCGATTGGAATCGAGCCAATGAAAAGTGGTTTTTCATTTCATGATAACTTCTGGTTTGTTCATTTTTGGTGAATTGCTAGCCCAATTCGATTGGAATCGAGCCAATAAAAAGTGGCTTCTGATTTCATGATAACTTCGGGTTTGTTCATTTTTTGCTAATTTCTAGTCTAAATCGATTGGAATCGTGCAAGTTAAAAGTGGCTTTTGATTTCATGATAACTTCGGGTTTGTTCGTTTTAGGCGTATTGCTAGTATAATTCGATTGGAATGGAGCCAAAGAAAAGTGGTTTTTCATTTCATGATAACTTCCTGTTTGTTCGTTTTCAGCGAATTGCTAGTCTAAATCGATTGGAATCGAGCTAATGGAAAGATGATTTTGATTTAATGATAACTTCGGGTTTGTTCGTTTTTGACGAACTGCTATTCTAATTTGATTGGAATCGAGCCAATGAAAAGAGGTTTTTCATTTCGTGATAACGTTGGGTTTGTTTATTTTTGGCGAATTACTAGTCCAATTCGATTGGAATCGAGCCACTGAAAAGTGGCTTTTGATTTCATGATAACTTCGGGTTTGTTCATTTTTGGCGAATTTTCGGTCTCAATCGATTGGAATCCTGCAAGTGAAAAGTGGCTTTTGATTTTATGATAACTTCAGCTTATTCATTTTTGGCAAATTGCTATCTAATTCGATTGGAATCAAGCCAATGAAAAGTTGCTTTTGATTTCGTGATAACTTCGGGTTTGTTCATTTTTGGCTAATTTCTAGTCCAAATCGATTGGAATCGTGCAAGTGAAAAGTGGCTTTTGATTTCATGATAACTTAGGTTTATTCATTTTTGGCAAATTGCACGTCTAATTCGATCGGAATCGAGCAAAAGAAAAGTGGTTTTTCATTTCAAGATAACTTCACGTTTGTTCATTTTTTGGCAAATTTCAAGTCTAATTCGATTGTAATAGGGCCAAAGAAAAGTGGTTTTTCATTTCATGATAACTTCGGGTTTGTTTGCTTTTGGTGAATTGCTAGTCCAAATTGATTGGAATCGAGCTAATGAAAAGATGATTTTGATTTCATGATAACTTCGGGTTTGTTCATTTTTGACAACTTGGCAGTCTAATTAGATTGGAATCGAGCCGATGAAAGGTGGTTTTTCATTTCATGATAACTTCGGTTTTGTTCCTTTTTTCACAAATTACTAGTCCAATTCGATTGGAATCGAGCCAATGAAAAGTTGCTTTTGATTTCATGATAACTTCGGGTTTGTTCATTTTTGGCGAATTTCTAGTCTAAATCGATTGGAATCGTGCAAGTGAAAAGTGGCTCTTGATTTCATGATAACAACGGTTTATTCATTTTTTGGCGAATTGCTATCTAATTCGATCGAAATCGAGCCAATGAAAAGTGGCTTTTGATTTCATGATAACTTCGGGTTTGTTCGTTTTAGGCGTATTGCTAGTATAATTCGATTGGAATCGAGCCACAGAAAAGTGGTTTTTCATTTCATGATAACTTTCTGTTTGTTCGTTTTCAGCAAATTGCTAGTCTAAATCGATTGGAATCGAGCTAATGAAAAGATGATTTTGATTTAATGATAAATTCGGGTTTGTTCATTTTTGACGAATTGCTAGTCTAATTTGATTGGAATCGAGCTAATGAAAAGAGGTTTTTCATTTCATGACAACTTCGGGTTTGTTTATTTTTGGCGAATTGCTAGTCCAATTCGATTGGAATCGAGCCAGTGAAAAGTGGCTTTTGATTTCATGATAACTTCGGGTTTGTTCATTTTTGGCGAATTTCTGGTCTAAATCGATTGGAATCGTGTAAGTGAAAAGTGGCTTTTGATTTCATGATAACTCCGGTTTATTCATTTTTAGCGAATTGCTATCTAATTCGATTGGAATCAAGCCAACGAAAAGTGGCTTTTGATTTCGTGATAACTTCGGGTTTGTTCATTTTTGGCTAATTTCTAGTCTAAATCGATTGGAATTGTGTAAGTAAAAAGTGGCTTTTGATTTCATGATAACTTCGGTTTATTCGTTTTTGGCAAATTGCATGTCTAATTCGATTGGAATCGAGCCAAAGAAAAGTGGTTTTTCATTTCATGATAACTTCAAGTTTGTTCAGTTTTGACAAATTGCAAGTCTAATTCGATTGGAATAAAGCCAAAGAAAAGTGGTTTTTCATTTCGTAATAACTTCGTGTTTGTTCATTTTTGGCGAATTGCTAGTCCAAATTGATTGGAATCTAGCTAATGAAAAGATGATTTTGATTTCATGATAACTTCGGATTTGTTCATTTTTGGTAACTTGCTAGTCTAATTCAATTGGAATAGAGCCGATGAAAAGTGGTTTTTCATTTCATGATAACTACGAGTTTGTTCCTTTTTGGCAAATTACTAGTCCAATTCGATTGGAATCGAGCCAATGAAAAGTTGCTTTTGATTTCATGATAACTTCGGGTTTGTTCATTTTTAGCGAATTTCTAGTCCAAATCGATTGGAATCGTGCAAGTGAAAAGTGGCTTTTGATTTCATGATAACTTCGGTTTATTCATTTTTGGCGAATTGCTATCTAATTCGATTGGAATCGAGCCAATGAAAAGTGGCTTTTGATTTCATGATAACTTCGGTTTATTCATTTTTGGCGAATTGCTATCTAATTCGATTGGAATCGAGCCAATGAAAAGTGGCTTTTGATTTAATGATATCTTTGGGTTTGTTCATTTTAGGCGTATTGCTAGTATAATTCGATTGGAATCGAGCCAAAGAAAAGTGGTTTTTCATTTCATGATAATTTCATGTTTGTTTATTTTCGGCGAATTGCTAGTCTGAATCGATTAGAATCGAGCTAATGAAAAGATGATTTTGATTTGATGATAACTTCGGGTTTGCTTGTTTTTGACGAGTTGCTAGTCTAATTTGATTGGAATCGAGCCAGTGAAAAGAGGTTTTGCATTTCATGATAACTTCGGGTTCGTTCATTTTTGGCGAACTGCTAGTCCAATTCGATTGGAATCGAGCCAATGAAAAGTGGCTTTTGATTTCATGATAACTTCGGGTTTGTTCATTTTTGGCGAATTTTCGGTCTAAATCGATTGGAATCGTGCAAGTGAAAAGTGGCTTTTCATTTCATGATAACTTAGATTTATTCATTTTTAGCGAATTGCTATCTAATTCGATTGGAATCAAGCCAATGAAAAGTGGCTTTTGATTTCGTGATAACTTCGGGTTTGTTCATTTTTGGCTAATTTCTAGTCTAACTCGATTGGAATCGTGCAAGTGAAAAGTGGCTTTTGATTTCGAGATAGCTTCGGTTTATTTGTTTTTGGCGAATTGCTATCTAATTCGATTGAAATCGAGCTAATGAAAAGTGGCTTTTGATTTCCTGATAACTTAGGGTTTGTTCATTTTTGGAGTATTGCTAGTCTAATTCGATTGGAATCGAGCCAAAGAAAAGTGGTTTTTCATTTCGTAATAACTTCGTGTTTGTTCGTTTTTGGCGAATTGCTAGTCCAATTCGATTGGAATCGAGCCAATGAAAAGTGGCTTTTGATTTAATTCGATTGGAATCGAGCCAATGAAAAGTGGCTTTTGATTTCATGATAACTTCGGGTTTGTTCATTTTTGGCGAATTTCTGGCCTAAATCGATTGGAATCGTGCAAGTCAAAAGTGTGTTTCGATTTGATGATTACTTCGGTTTATTTATTTTTGGCGAATTGCTATCTAATTCGATTGGAATCGAGCTAATGAAAAGAGGTTTTTCATTTCATGATAACTTCGGGTTTGTTCATTTTTGGCAAATTACATGTCTAATTCGATTCGAATCGAGCCTGAGAAAAGTGGTTTTTCATTTCATGATAACTTCAGGTTTGTTCATTTTTGGGGAATTGCTTGTCTAATTTGATTGGAATCGAGCCAATGAAAAGAGGTTTTTCATTTCATGATGACTTCGGGTTTGTTCATTTTTGGCGAATTGCTAGTCCAATTCGATTGGAATCGAGCCAATGAAAAGTTCCTTTTGATTTCATGATAACTTCGGGTTTGTTCGATTTTGGCGAATTGCTATCAATTGGATTGGAATCGAGCCAAAGAAAAGTAGTTTTTCATTTCATGATAACTTCTGGTTTGTTCGTTTTTGGCGAATTGCTAGTCTAATTCGTTTGGAATCGATCTAAAGAAAAGTTGTTTTTCATTTCATGATAACTTCGGGTTTGTTTGTTTTTGGGAAATTGCTAGTCTAATTCGATTGGAATCGAGCTAATGAAAAAGTGGTTTTTGATTTCACGATAACGTCGGGTTTGTTCGTTTTTGGCGAATTGCTAGTCTAATTCGATTGGAATCGAGCCAATGAATAGAGGTTTTTCATTTCATGATAACTTCGGGTTTGTTCGTTTGTGGCGAATTGCTAGTCTAAATCAATTGGAATCGAGCTAATGAAAAGATGATTTTGATTTCATGAAAACTTTGAGTTTGTTCATTTTTGGCGAATTGCTAGTCTAAATCGATTGGAATCGAGCTAATGAAAAGATGATTTTGATTTCATCATAGCTTCGATTTTGTTTATTTTTGGCCAATTGCTAGTCTAATTCGATTGGAATCGAGCCAATGAAAAGTGGTTTTTCATTTCATGATAACTTCTGGTTTGTTCATTTTTGGTGAATTGCCAGCCCAATTCGATTGGAATAGAGCCAATAAAAAGTGGCTTCTGATTTCATGATAACTTCGGGTTTGTTCATTTTTGGCTAATTTCTAGTCTAAATCGATTGGAATCGTGCAAGTGAAAAGTGGCTTTTGATTTCATGATAACTTCGATTTATTCGTTTTTGGCAAATTGCATGTCTAATTCGATTGGAATCGAGCAAAAGAAAAGTGGTTTTTCATTTCAAGATAACTTCAGGTTTGTTCATTTTTGGCAAATTCCAAGTCTAATTCGATTGTAATAGAGCCAAAGAAAAGTGGTTTTTCATTTCATGATAACTTCGGGTTTGTTTGCTTTTGGGGAATTGCTAGTCCAAATTAATTGGAATCGAGCTAATGAAAACATGATTTTGATTTCATGATAAATTCGGGTTTGTTCATTTTTGGCAACTTGGCAGTCTAATTCGATTGGAATCGAGCCGATGAATAGTGGTTTTTCATTTCATGATAACTTCGGGTTTGTTCCTTTTTTCAAAAATTACTAGTCCAATTCGATTGCAATCGAGCCAATGAAAAGTTGCTTTTGATTTCATGATAACTTCGGGTTTGTTCATTTTTGGCGAATTTCTAGTCTAAATCGATTGGAATCGTGTAAGTGAAAAGTGGCTCTTGATTTCATGATAACAACGGTATATTCGTTTTTTGGCGAATTGCTATCTAATTCGATCGAAATCGAGCCAATGAAAAGTGGCTTTTGATTTCATGATAACTTCGGGTTTGTTCGTTTTAGGCGTATTGCTAGTATAATTCGATTGGAATCGAGCCACAGAAAAGTGGTTTTTCATTTCATGATAACTTTCTGTTTGTTCGTTTTCGGCAAATTGCTAGTCTAAATCGATTGGAATCAAGCTAATGAAAAGATGATTTTGATTTAATGATAAATTCGGGTTTGTTCGTTTTTGACGAATTGCTAGTCTAATTTGATTGGAATCGAGCCAATGAAAAGAGGTTTTTCATTTCATGACAACTTCGGGTTTGTTTATTTTTGGCGAATTGCTAGTCCAATTTGATTGGAATCGAGCCAGTGAAAAGTGGCTTTTGATTTCATGATAACTTCGGGTTTGTTCATTTTTGGCGAATTTCTGGTCTAAATCGATTGGAATCGTGGAAGTGAAAAGTGGCTTTTGATTTCATGATAACTTCGGTTTATTCATTTTTGGCGAATTGCTATCTAATTCAATTGGAATCAAGCCAATGAAAAGTGGCTTTTGATTTCGTGATAACTTCGGGTTTGTTGATTTTTGGCTAATTTCTAGTCAAAATTGATTGGAATCGTGCAAGTAAAAAGTGGCTTTTGATTTCATGATAACTTCGGTTTATTCATTTTTGGCAAATTGCATGTCTAATTCGAATGGAATCGAGCCAAAGAAAAGTGTTTTTTCATTTCATGATAACTTCAAGTTTGTTCAGTTTTGACAAATTGCAATTCTAATTCGATTGGAATAGAGCCAAAGAAAATTGGTTTTTCATTTCATGATAACTTCGGGTTTGTTTATTTTTGGCGAATTGCTAGTCCAAATTGATTGGAATCGAGCTAATGAAAAGATGATTTTGATTTCATGATAACTTCGGGTTTGTTCATTTTTGGCAACTTGCTAGTCTAATTCAATTGGAATCGAGCCGATGAAAAGTGGTTTTTCATTTCATGATAACTTCGGGTTTGTTCCTTTTTGACTAATTACTAGTCCAATTCGATTGGAATTGAGCCAATGAAAAAAGTTGCTTTTGATTTCATGATAACTTCGGGTTTGTTCATTTTTGGCGAATTTCTAGTCTAAATCGATTGGAATCGTGCAAGTGATAAGTGGATTTTGATTTCATGATAACTTCGATTTTTCATTTTTGGCGAATTGCTATCTAATTCGATTGGAGTCGAGCCAATGAAAAGTGGCTTTTGATTTCATGATAACTTTGGGTTTGTTCGTTTTAGGCGTATTGCTAGTATAATTCGATTGGAATCAAGCCAAAGAAAAGTGGTTTTTCATTTCATGTTAATTTCATGTTTGTTTGTTTTCGACGAATTGCTAGTCTAAATCGATTGGAATCGAGCTAATGAAAAGATGATTTTGATTTAATAATAACTTTCGGTTTGTTCGTTTTTGACGAATTGCTAGTCTAATTCGATTGGAATCGAGCCAATGAAAAGAGGTTTTGCATTTCATGATAACTTCGGGTTCGTTCATTTTTGGTGAATTGCTAGTCCAATTCGATTGGAATCGAGCCAATGAAAAGTGGCTTTTGATTTCATGATAACTTCGGGTTTGTTCATTTTTGGCGAATTGCTAGTCTAATTCGATTGGAATCGAGCCAATGAAAAGAGGTTTTGCATTTCATGATAACTTCGGGTTCGTTCATTTTTGGTGAATTGCTAGTCCAATTCGATTGGAATCGAGCCAATGAAAAGTGGCTTTTGATTTCATGATAACTTCGGTTTATTCATTTTTGGCAAATTGCTATCTAATTCGATTGGAATCAAGCCAATGAAAAGTGGCTTTTGATTTCGTGATAACTTCGGGTTTGTTCATTTTTGGCTAATTTCTAGTCTAACTCGATTGGAATCGTGCAAGTGAAAAGTGGCTTTTGATTTCGAGATAACTTCGGTTTATTCGATTTTGGCGAATTACTATCTAATTCGATTGAAATCGAGCTAATGAAAAGTGGCTTTTGATTTCATGATAACTTAGGGTTTGTTCATTTTTGGATTATTGCTAGTCTAATTCGATTTGAATCGAGCCAAAGAAAAGTGGTTTTTCATTTCGTGATAACTTCGTGTTTGTTCGTTTTTGGTGAATTGCTAGTCCAATTCGATTGGAATCGAGCCAATGAAAAGTGGCTTTTGATTTCATGATAACTTCGGGTTTGTTCATTTTTGGTGAATTTCTGGCCAAAATCGATTGGAATCATGCAAGTCAAAAGTGGCTTTCGATTTGATGATAACTTCGGTTTATTTGTTTTTGGCGAATTGCTATCTAATTCGATTGGAATCGAGCTAATGAAAAGAGGTTTTTCATTTCGTGATAACTTCGGGTTTGTTCATTTTTGGCGAATTACATGTCTAATTCGATTGGAATCGAGCCTGAGAAAAGTGGTTTTTCATTTCATGATAACTTCAGGTTTGTTCATTTTTGGGGAATTGCTTGTCTAATTTGATTGGAATCGAGCCAATGAAAAGAGGTTTTTCATTTCATGATGACTTCGGGTTTGTTCATTTTTGGCGAATTGCTAGTCCAATTTGATTGGAATCGAGCCAATGAAAAGTTCCTTTTGATTTCATGATAACTTCGGGTTTGTTCATTTTTGGCGAATTTCTGGTCTAAATCGATCGGAATCGTGCAAGTGAGAAGTGGCTTTTGATTTCATGATAGCTTCGGGTTATTCATTTTTGGAGAATTGCTATCTAATTCGATTGGAATCGAGCCAATGAAAGGTGGCTTTTGATTTCATGATAACTTCGGGTTTTTTCATTTTTGGCTAATTTCTAGTCTAAATCGATTGGAATCGTGCATGTGAAAAGTGGCTTTTGAGTTCATGATAACTTCGGTTTATTCGTTTTTGGCGAATTGCTATCTAATTCGTTTGGAATCAAGCCAATGAAAAGTGGCTTTTGATTTCGTGATAACTTCGGGTTTGTTCATTTTTGTCTAATTTCTAGTCAAAATCGATTGGAATCGTGCAAGTAAAAAGTGGCTTTTGATTTCATGATAACTTCGTGTTTGTTCGTTTTTGGCAAATTGCTAGTCTAAATCAATTGGAATCGAGCTAATGAAAAGATGATTTTGATTTCATGATAACTTTGGGTTTGTTTGTTTTTTGCGAATTGCTAGTCTAATTCGATTGGAATCGAGCCAATGAAAAGTGGTTTTTCATTTCATGATAACTTCGGGTTTGTTCATTTTTGGTCAATTGCTACTCCAATTTGATTGGAACTGAGCTAATGAAAAGAGGTTTTTCATTTCATGATAACTTCGGGTTTGTTCATTTTTGGTCAATTGCAACTCCAATTTGATTGGACCCAAGCTAATGAAAATTGGCTTTTGATTTCATGATAACTTCGGGTTTGTTCATTTTTGGCGAATTGCTAGTCTAAATCGATTGGTATCGTTCAAGTGAAAAGTGGCTTTTGATTTCATGATAACTTCGGTTTATTCATCGTTTTGGGCGAATTGCTATCTAATTCGATTGGAATCGAGCTAATGAAAAGTTGCTTTTGATTTCATGATAACTTAGGGTTTGCTCCTTTTTGGCGAATTGCAAGTCCAATTCGATTGGAATCGAGCCAAGGAAAAGTGGTTTTTCATTTCGTGATAACTTCGTGTTTGATCGTTTTTGGCGAATTGCTAGTCTAAATCGATTGGAATCGAGCTAATGAAAAGATGATTTTGATTTCATGATAACTTCGGGCTTGTTCGTTTTTGGGGAATTGCTAGTCTAATTCGATTGAAATTGAGCTACCGAAAAGAGGTTTTTCATTTCATGATAACTTCGGGTTTGTTCATTTTCGGCGAATTGCGTGTCTAATTCGATTAGAATCGAGCCAGAGAAAAGTGGTTTTTCATTTCATGGCAACTTCTGGTTTGTTCATTTTTGACGAATTGCAAGTCTAATTTGATTGGAATAGAGCCAAAGAAAATTGGTTTTCCGTTTCATGATAACTTTGGATTTGTTCATTTTTGGCGAATTACTAGTCCAATTCTATTGGAATCGAACTAATGAAAAGTGGCTTTTGATTTCATGATAACTTCGGGTTTGTTCATTTTTGGAGTATTGCTAGTCTAATTCGATTGGAATCGAGCCAAAGAAAAGTGGTTTTTCATTTCATGATATCTTTGTGTTTCTTCATTTTTGGCGAATTCCTAGTCTAAATCGATTGGAATCGAGGTAATGGAAAGATGATTTTGATTTCTTGATAACTTCAGGTTTGTTCATTTTTGGCGAATTGCAAGTCTAATTCGATTGGAATCGAGCCAATGAAAGAGGTTTTTCGTTTCAAGATAACTTCGGGTTTGTTCATTTTTGGGGAATTGCTAGTCCAATTTGATTGGAATCGAGCCAATGAAAAGTAGCTTTTGATTTCATGATGATTTCATGTTTGTTCATTTTTGGCTAATTTCTAGTCTAAATCGATTGGAATCGTGCAGGTGAAAAGTGGCTTTTGATTTCATGAAAACTTCGGTTTATTCATCTTTAGCGAATTGCTATCTAATTCGATTGGAATCGAGCCAATGAAAAGTGGCTTTCGGTTTCATAATAACTTCGGGTTTGTTCATTTTTAGCGAATTGCTAGTCTACTTCGATTGGAATCGAGCCAAAGAAAAGTTGTTTTTCATTTCTTGAAAACTTCGTGTTTTATCAATTTTGGTGAATTGCTAGTCTAAATCGATTGGAATAGAGCTAATGAAAAGATGATTTTGATTTTATGATAACTTCTGGTTTGTTCGTTTTTATCGAATCGCTAGTCTAATTTGATTGGAATCGAGCCAATGAAAAGTGGTTGATAACTTCGGGTTTGTTCATTTTCGGCTCATTGCATGTATAATTCGATTGGAATCGAGCCAGAGAAAAGTGGTTTTTCATTACATGACAACTTCCGGTTTGTTCATTTTTGACGAATTGCAAGTCAAATTCGATTGGAATAGAGCCAAAGAAAATTGGTTTTCCATTTCGTGAAAACTTCGGATTTGTTCATTTTTGGCGAATTACTAGTCCAATTCGATTGGAATCGAACCAATGGAAAGTGGCTTTTGATTTCATGATAACTTCGGATTTGTTAAATTTTTGAGTATTGCTAGTCTAATTCGATTGGAATGGAGCCAAAGAAAAGTGGCTTTTCATTTCATGATAACTTCGTGTTTCTTCATTTTTTGGCGAATTGCTAGTCTAAATCGATTGGAATCGAGCTAATGAAAAGATGATTTTGATTTCTTGGTAACTTCAGGTTCGTCCATTTTTGGCAAATTGCTAGTCTAATTCGATTGGAATCAAGCCAATGAAAAGAGGTTTTTCGTTTCAAGATAACTTCGGGTTTGTTCATTTTTGGCGAATTGCTAGTCCAATTCGAGTGGAATCGGGCCAATGAAAAGTGTCTTTTGATTTCATGATAACTTCATGTTTGTTCATTTTAGGCGAATTTTTAGTCTAAATCTATTGGAATCGTGCAAGTGAAAAGTGGCTTTTGATTTCATGATAACTTCGATTTATTCATTTTTAGAGAATTGCTATCTAATTCGATTGGAATCGAGCCAATGAAAAGTGGCTTTCGGTTTCATGATAACTTCGGGTTTGTTTATTTTTTGGCGAATTGCTAGTCTAATTCGATTGGAATTGAGCCAAAGAAAAGTTATTTTTCATTTCTTGAAAACTTCGTGTTTTATCGTTTTTGGTGAATTGCTAGTCTAAATCGATTGGAATCGAGCTAATGAAAAGATGATTTTGATTTTATGATAACTTCGGGTTTGTTCGTTTTTATCGAATTGCTAGTCTAATTTGATTGGAATCGAGCCAAAGAAAAGAGGTTTTTCATTTCATGATAACTTCGGGTTTGTTCATTTTTGGTGAATTGCTAGTCCAATTCGATTGGAATCGAGCCAATGAAAAGGGCTTTTGATTTCATGATAACTTCGGGTTTGTTCATTTTTGGCTAATTTCTAGCCTAAATCGATTAGAATCGTGCAAGTGAAAAGTCGCATTTGATTTCATGATAACTTCGATTTATTCGTTTTGGGCGAATTGCTATCTAATTCGATTGGAATCGAGCTAGTGAAAAGTGGCTTTTGATTTCATGATAACTTAGGGTTTGTTCGTTTTTGGCGTATTGCTATTCTAATTCCATTGGAATCGAGCCAAAGAAAAGTTGTTTTTCATTTCATGATAAGTTCGTGTTTGTTCGTTTTTGGCAAATCGCTAGTCTAAATTAATTGGAATCGAGCTAATGAAAAGATGATTTTGATTTCATGATAACTTCGGGTTTGTTTATTTTTTGCGAATTGCTAGTCTAATTCGATTGGAATCGAGCCAATGAAAAGAGGTTTTTCATTTCATGATAACTTCGGGTTTGTTCATTTTCGGTCAATTGCAACTCCAATTTGATTGGAACCGAGCCAATGAAAACTGGCTTTTGATTTCATGATAACTTCGGGTTTGTTCATTTTTGGCGAATTGCTAGTCTAAATCGATTGGTATCGTTCAAGTGAAAAGTGGCTTTTGATTTCATCGAAACTTCGATTTATTCGTTTTTTTACAAATTGCTATCTAATTCGATTGGAATCGATTTAATGAAAAGTTGCTTTTGATTTCATGATAACTTCGGGTTTGTTCGTTTTTGGCGAATTGCTAGTCCAATTCGATTGGAATCGAGCCAAGGAAAAGTGGTTTTTCATTCATGATAACTTCATGTTAGATCGTTTTTGGCGAATTGCTAGTCTAAATCGATTGGAATCGAGCTAATGAAAAGATGATTTTGATTTCATGATAACTCAGGGTTTGTTCGTTTTTGGGGAATTGCTAGTCTAATTCGATTGAAATTGAGCTAACGAAAAGAGGTTTTTCATTTCATGATAACTCGGGTTTGTTCATTTTTGGCGAATTGCATGTCTAATTCGATTGGAATCGAGCCAGAGAAAAGTGGTTTTTCATTTCATGACAACTTCTGGTTTGTTCATTTTTGACGAATTACAAGTCTAATTCGATTGGAATAGAGCCAAAGAAAATTGGTTTTCCATTTCATGATAATTTCGGATTTGTTCATTTTTGGCGAATTACTAGTCCAATTCTATTGGAATCGAACCAATGAAGATTGGCTTTTTATTTCATGATAACTTCGGGTTTGTTCATTTTTGGAGTATTGCTAGTCTAATTCGATTGGAATCGAGCCAAAGAAAAGTGGTTTTTCATTTCATGATAACTTCGGGTTTGTTCATTTTTGGTGAATTGCTAGTCCAATTCGATTGGAATCGAGCCAATGAAAAGTGGCCTTTGATTTCATGATAACTTCATGTTTGTTCATTTTTGGCGAATTTCTAGTCTAAATCGATTGGAATCGTGCAAGTGAAAAGTGGCTTTTGATTTCATGATAACTTCAGTTTATTCATTTTTAGCGGATTGCTATCTAATTCGATTGGAATCGAGCCAATGAAAAGTGGCTTTCGATTTCATGGTAACTTCAGGTTTGTTCATTTTTGGCGAATTGCTAGTCTAATTCGATTGGAATCGAGCCAAAGAAAAGTTGTTTTTCATTTCTTGAAAACTTCGTGTTTTATCACTTTTGGTGAATTGCTAGTCTAAATCGATTGGATTCGAGCTAATGAAAATATGATTTTGATTTTATGATAACTTCGGGTTTGTTCATTTTTGTCGAATCGCTAGTCTATTTCGATTGGAATCAAGCCAACGAAAAGAGGTTTTTCATTTCATGATAACTTCGGGTTTGTTCA
The DNA here is from genome assembly GCF_002742605.1 of Olea europaea var. sylvestris. Taxonomy (NCBI): domain Eukaryota; kingdom Viridiplantae; phylum Streptophyta; class Magnoliopsida; order Lamiales; family Oleaceae; genus Olea; species Olea europaea. The sequence goes on from NW_019234655.1 coordinate 13,832, forward strand.
TTTTTGGCGAATTGCTAATCCAATTCGATTGGGATCGAGCCAATGAAAAGTGGCTTTTGATTTCATGATAACTTCGGGTTTGTTCATTTTTGGCTAATTTCTAGCCTAAATTGATTGGAATCGTGCAAGTGAAAAGTCTCTTTTGATTACAAGATAACTTCGGTTTATTCGTTTTAGGCGAATTGCTATCTAATTCGATTGGAATCGAGCTAATGAAAAGTTGCTTTTGATTTCATGATAACTTAGGGTTTGTTCGTTTTTGGCGAATTGCTAGTCTAATTCGATTGGAATCGAGCTAAAGAAAAGTGGTTTTTCATTTCATGATAACTTCGTGTTTTTTCATTTTTGGTGAATTGCTAGTCTAATTCGATTGGAATCGAGCTAGAGAAAAGTGGTTTTTCATTTCATGATGACTTTCGGTTTGTTCATTTTCGGCGAATTGCACGTCTAATTCGATTGGAATCGAGCCAGAGAAGAGTGGTTTTTCATTTCATGACGACTTCCGGTTTGTTCATTTTTGACGAATTGCAAGTCTAATTCGATTGGAATAGAGCCAAAGAAAATTGGTTTTCTGTTTCATGACATCTTCAGATTTGTTCATTTTTGGCGAATTACTAGTCCAATTCGATTGGAATCGAACCAATGAAAAATGGGTTTCGATTTCATGATAACTTCGAATTTGTTCATTTTTGGAGTATTGCTAGTCTAATTCGATTGGAATCGAGCAAATGAAAACATGATTTTGATTTCATGATAACTTCGGGTTTGTTCATTTTTGGCGAATTGCTACTCTAATTCAATTAGACTCGAGCCAATGAAAAGTGGCTTTTGATTTCATGATAACTTCGGGTTTGTTCATTTTTGGCGAATTGATAGTCTAAATCGATTGGAATCGTGCAAGTGAAATGTGGCTTTTGATTTCATGATAGCTTTGGTTTATTCATTTTTTGCAAATTGCGATCTAATTCGATTGGAATCGAGCCAATGAAAAGTGGCTTTCGATTTCATGATAACTTCGGGTTTGTTCGTTTTTGGCGAATTGCTAGTCTAATTCGATTGGAATCGAGCTAATGAAAAGATGATTTTGATTTCATGATAACTTCGGGGTTGTTCGTTTTTGCGGAACTGCTAGTCTAATTCAATTGGAATTGAGCTAATGAAAAGAGGTTTTTCATTTTGTGGTAACTTCGGGTTTGTTCATTTTTGGCGAATTGCATGTCTAATTCGATTGGAATCGAGCCAGAGAAAAGTGGTTTTTTATTTCATGAAAACTTCAGGTTTGTTCATTTTTGGCGAATTGCAAGTCTAATTCGATTGGAATAGAGCCAAAGAAAATTGGTTTTCCATTTCATGAGAACTTCGGATTTGTTCATTTTTGGCGAATTACAAGTCCAATTCGATTGGAATCGAACCAATGAAAAGTGGCTTTTGATTTCATTATAACTTGGGGTTTGTTCATTTTTGGAGTATTGCTAGTCTAATTCGATTGGAATCGAGCCAAAGAAAAGTGGTTTTTCATTTCATGATAACTTTGTGTTTCTTCATTTTTTGGCGAATTGGTAGTCTAAATCGATTGGAATCGAGCTAATGAAAATATGATTTTGATTTCTTGATAACTTCAGGTTTGTCCCTTTTTGACGAATTGCTAGTCTAATTCGATTGGAATCGAGCCAATGAAAAGAGGTTTTTCGTTTCAAGATAACTTTGGGTCTGTTCATTTTTGGCGAATTGCTAGTCCAATTCGATTGGAATCGAGCCATTGAAAAGTGTCTTTTGATTTCATGATAACTTCATGTTTGTTCATTTTTGGCATATTTTTAGTCTAAATCGATTGGAATCGTGCAAGTGAAAAGTGGCTTTTGATTTCATGATAACTTCGGTTTTTCATTTTTAGAGAATTGCTATCTAATTCGATTGGAATCGAGCCAATGAAAAGTGACTTTCGATTTCATGATAACTTCGGGTTTGTTTATTTTTGGCGAATTTCTAGTCTAATTCGATTGGAATCGAGCCAAAGAAAAGTTGTCTTTCATTTCTTGAAAACTTCGTGTTTTATCGTTTTTGGTGAATTGCTAGTCTAAATCGATTGGAATCGAGCTAATGAAAAGATGATTTTGATTTTAAGATAACTTCGGGTTTGTTCGTTTTTGTCGAATCGCTAGTCTAATTTGATTGGAATCGAGCCAATGAAAAGAGGTTTTTCATTTCATGATAATTTCGGGTTTGTTCATTTTTGGCGAATTGCTAGTCCAATTCGATTGGAATCGAACCAATGAAAAGTGGCTTTTGATTTCATGATAACTTCGGGTTTGTTCGTTTTTGGAGTGTTGCTAGTCTAATTCGATTGGAATCGAGCAAAAGAAAAGTGGTTTTTCATTTCATGATAACTTCGTGTTTCTTCATTTTTTGGCGAATTGCTAGTCTAAATCGATTGGAATCGAGCTAATGAAAAGATGATTTTGATTTCTTGATAACTTCAGGTTTGTCCGCTTTTGACGAATTGCTAGTCTAATTCGATTGGAATCGAGCCAATGAAAAGAGATTTTTCGTTTCAAGATAACTTCGGGTTTGTTCATTTTTGGCGAATTGCTAGTCCAATTAAATTGGAATCGAGCCAATGAAAAGTGTCTTTTGATTTCATGATAACTTCATGTTTGTTCATTTTTGGCGAATTTTTAGTCTAAATCGATTGGAATCGTGCAAGTGAAAAGTGGCTTTTGATTTCATGATAACTTCGATTTATTCATTTTTAGAGAATTGCTATCTAATTCGATTGGAATCGAGCCAATGAAAAGTGGCTTTCGGTTTCATGATAACTTCGGGTTTGTTTATTTTTGGCGAATTGCTAGTCTAATTCGATTGGAATCGAGACAAAGAAAAGTTGTTTTTCATTTCTTGAAAACTTCGTGTTTTATCGTTTTTGGTGAATTGCTAGTCTAAATCGATTGGAATCGAGCTAATGAAAAGATGATTTTTATTTTATGATAACTTCGGGTTTGTTCGTTTTTGTCGAATCGCTAGTCTAATTTGATTGGAATCGAGCCAACGAAAAGAGGTTTTTCATTTCATGATAACTTCGGGTTTGTTCATTTTTGGCTAATTTCTGGCCTAAATCAATTGGAATCTTGCAAGTGAAAAGTTGCATTTGATTTCAAGATAACTTCGGTTTATTCGTTTTGGGCGAATTGCTATCTAATTCGATTGGAATCGAGCTAGTGAAAAGTGGCTTTTGATTTCATGATAACTTAGGGTTTGTTCGTTTTTGGCGTATTGCTAGTCTAATTCCATTGGAATCGAGCCAAAGAAAAGTTGTTTTTCATTTCCTGATAACTTCGTGTTTGTTCGTTTTTGGCAAATTGCCAGTCTAAATCAATTGGAATCGAGCTAATGAAAAGATGATTTTGATTTCATGATAACTTCGGGTTTGTTTATTTTTTGCGAATTGCTAGTCTAATTCGATTGGAATCGAGCCAATGAAAAGAGGTTTTTCATTTCATGATAACTTCGAGTTTGTTCATTTTTGGTCAATTGCTACTCCAATTTGATTGGAACCGAGCCAATGAAAAGAGGTTTTTCATTTCATGAAAACTTCGGGTCTGTTCATTTTTGGTCAATTGCAACTCCAATTTGATTGGAACCGAGCCAATGAAAACTGGCTTTTGATTTCATGATAACTTCGGGTTTGTTCATTTTTGGCGAATTGCTAGTCTAAATCGATTGGTATCGTTCAAGTGAAAAGTGGCTTTTGATTTCATCATAACTTGGGTTTATTCGTTTTTTTGCGAATTGCTATCTAATTCGATTGGAATCGATTTAATGAAAAGTTGCTTTTGATTTCATGATAACTTAGGGTTTGTTCATTTTTGGCGAATTGCTAGTCCAATACGATTGGAATCGAGCCAAGGAAAAGTGGTTTTTCATTCATGATAACTTCATGTTTGATCGTTTTTGGCGAATTGCTAGTCTAAATCGATTGGAATCGAGCTAATGAAAAGATGATTTTGATTTCATGATAACTTAGGGTTTGTTTGTTTTTGGGGAATTGCTAGTCTAATTCGATTGAAATTGAGCTAACGAAAAGAGGTTTTTCCATTCATGATAACTTCGGGTTTGTTCATTTTTAGCGAATTGCATGTCTAATTCGATTGGAATCGAGCCAGAGAAAAGTGGTTTTTCATTTCATGACAACTTCTGGTTTGTTCATTTTTGACGAATTGAAAGTCTAATTCGATTAGAATAGAGCCAAAGAAAATTGGTTTTCCGTTTCATGATAATTTCGGATTTGTTCATTTTTGGCGAATTACTAGTCCAATTCTATTGGAATCGAACCAATGAAAAGTGGCTTTTTATTTCATGATAACTTCGGGTTTTTTCATTTTTGGAGTATTGCTAGTCTAATTTGATTGGAATCGAGCCAAAGAAAAGTGGTTTTTCATTTCATGATAACTTCGGGTTTGTTCATTTTTGGTGAATTGCTAGTCCAATTCGATTGGAATCGAGCCAATGAAAAGTGGCTTTTGATTTCATGATAACTTCACGTTTGTTCATTTTTGGCGAATTTCTAGTCTAAATCGATTGGAATAGTGCAAGTGAAAAGTGGCTTTTGATTTCATGATAACATCGATTTATTCATTTTCAGCGAATTGCTATCTAATTCGATTGGAATCGAGCCAATGAAAAGTGGCTTTCGGTTTCATGGTAACTTCAGGTTTGTTCGTTTTTGGCGAATTGCTAGTCTAACTCGATTGGAATCGAGCCAAAGAAAAGTTGTTTTTTCATTTCTTGAAAACTTCGTGTTTTATAATTTTTGGTGAATTGCTAGTCTAAATCGATTGGATTCGAGCTAATGAAAAGATGATTTTGATTTTATGATAACTTCGTGTTTGTTCATTTTTATCGAATCGCTAGTCTATTTCGATTGGAATCGAGCCAATGAAAAGAGGTTTTTCATTTCATGATAACTTCGGGTTTGTTCATTTTTGGCGAATTGCTAGTCCAATTCGATTGGAATCGAGCCAATGAAAAGTGGCTTTTGATTTCATGAAAACTTCGGGTTTGTTCATTTTTGGCTAATTTCTAGCTTAAATCGATTGGAATCGTGCAAGTGAAAAGTCACTTTTGATTACAAGATAACTTCGGTTTATTCGTTTTGGGCGAATTGCTATCTAATTCGATTGGAATCGAGCTAATGAAAAGTTGCTGTTGATTTCATGATAACTTAGGGTTTCTTCGTTTTTGGCGAATTGCTAGTCTAATTCGATTGGAATCGAGCTAAAGAAAAGTGGTTTTTCATTTCATGATAACTTCATTTTTGTTCGTTTTTGGTGAATTGCTAGTCTAATTCGATTGAAATTGTGCTAATGAAAAGAGGTTTTTCATTTCCTGATAACTTCGGGTTTGTTCATTTTCGGCGAATTTCACGTCTAATTCGATTGGAATCGAGCCAGAGAAAAGTGGTTTTTCATTTCATGACGACTTCCGGTTTGTTCATTTTTGACGAATTGCAAGTCTAATTCGATTGGAATAGAGCCAAAGAAAATTGGTTTTCCGTTTCATGATATCTTCAGATTTGTTTATTTTTGGCGAATTACTAGTCCAATTCGATTGGAATCGAACCCAAGAAAAGTGGCTTTCGATTTCATGATAACTTCAGATTTGTTCATTTTTGGAGTATTGCTAGTCTAATTCGATTGGAATCAAGCTAAGGAAAAGATGATTTTGATTTCATGATAACTTCGGGTTTGTTCGTTTTTGGCGAATTGCTAGTTTAATTCGATTGGAATCGAGCAAATGAAAAGAGGTTTTTCATTTCATTATAACTTCGGGTTTGATCATTTTGGCGAATTGCTACTCTAATTCGATTAGACTCGAGCCAATGAAAAGTGGCTTTTGATTTCATGATAACTTCGGGTTTGTTCATTTTTGGCGAATTGCTAGTTTAAATCGATTGGAATCGTGCAAGTGAAATGTGGCTTTTGATTTCATGATAGCTTTGGTTTATTCATTTTTTGCAAATTGCGATCTAATTCGATTGGAATCGAGCCAATGAAAAGTGGCTTTCGGTTTCATGATAACTTCGGGTTTGTTCGTTTTTGGCGAATTGCTAGTCTAATTCGATTGGAATCGAGCTAATGAAAAGATGATTTTGATTTCATGATAACTTCGGGGTTGTTCGTTTTTGCGGAACTGCTAGTCTAATTCAATTGGAATTGAGCTAATGAAAAGAGGTTTTTCATTTCGTGGTAACTTCGGGTTTGTTCATTTTTGGCGAATTGCATGTCTAATTCGATTGGAATCGAGCCAGAGAAAAGTGGTTTTTATTTCATGAAAACTTCAGGTTTGTTCATTTTTAGCAAATTGCAAGTCTAATTCGATTGGAATAGAGCTAAAGAAAATTGGTTTTCCATTTCATGATAACTTCGAATTTGTTCATTTTTGGCGAATTACTAGTCTAAAAATGGTTGGAATCGTGCTGGTGAAAAGTGGCTCTTGATTTCAAGATAACTTCGGTTTATTCGTTTTTGGCGAATTGCTATCTAATCCGATTGGAATCGAGCTAATGAAAAGTGGCTTTTAATTTCATGATAATTTAGGGTTTGCTCATTTTTGGCGAATTGCATGTCTACTTCGATTGGAATCGAGCCAAAGAAAAGTGGTTTTTCATTTCATGATAACTTCAGGTTTGTTCATTTTTGGCAAATTGCAAGTCTAATTCGATTGGAATAGAGCCAAAGAAAATTGGTTTTTCATTTCATGATAACTTCGGGTTTGTTTATTTTTGGCGAATAGCTAGTCCAAATCGATTGGAATCGAGCTAATGAAAAGATGATTTTGATTTCATGATAACTTCGGGTTTGTTCATTTTTGGCAACTTTCAAATCTAATTCAATTGGAATCGAGCCGATGAAAAGTGGTTTTTCATTTCATGATAACTTCGGGTTTGTTCCTTTATGACAAATTACAATATCAATTCGATTGGAATCGAGCCAATGAAAAGTTGCTTTCGATTTCATGATAACTTCGGGTTTGTTCATTTTTGGCAAATTTCTAGTCTAAATCGATTGGAATCGTGGAAGTGAAAAGTGGCCTTTGATTTCATGATAACTTCGGGTTTGTTCATTTTTGGCGAATTGCTAGTCTAATTCGATTGGAATATGGCCAAAGAAAAGTGGTTTTACATTTCATGATAACTTCATGTTTGATCGTTTTTGGCGAATTGCTAGTCTAAATCGATCGGAATCGAGCTAATGAAAAGATGATTTTGATTTCATGATAACTTTGGGTTTGTTCGTATTTTGTGGAATTGCTAGTCTAATTCAATTGCAATTGAGCTAATGAAAAGAGGATTTTCATTTCATGATAACTTCGGGTTTGTTCATTTTTGGCGAATTGCATGTCTAATTTGATCGGAATTGAGCCAGAAAAAAGTGGTTTTTCATTTCATGAAAACTTCAGGTTCGTTCATTTTTGGCGAATTGCAAGTCCAATTCGATTGGAATAGAGCCAAAGAAAATTGGTTTTCCATTTCATGATAACTTCGGGTTCGTTCATTTTTGGCGAATTACTTGTCCAATTCGATTGGAATGGAACCAATGAAAAGTGGCTTTTGATTTCATGATAACTTCGGGTTTGTTCATTTTTGGCGAATTTCGGGTCTAATTCGATTGGAATCGTGCAAGTGAAAATTGGCTTTTGATTTCATGATAACTTCGATTTATTTGTTTTTGGCGAATTGCTGTCTAATTCGATTGGAATCGAGCTAATGAAAAGTAGCTTTTGATTTCATGATAACTTCGGGTTTGTTTGTTTTTAGCGTGTTGCTAGTTTAATTCGATTGGAATCGAGCCAAAGAAAAGTGGTTTTTCATTTCATGATAACTTCGTGTTTGTTCGTTTTCGACGAATTGCTAGTCTAAATCGATTGGAATCGAGTTAACGAAATGATGATTTTGATTTAATAATAACTTCGGGTTTGTTGATTTTTGGCGAATTGCTAGTCTAATTTGATTGGAATCGAGCCAATGAAAAGAGGTTTTTCATTTCATGATAACTTCGGGTTTGTTCATTTTTGGCGAATTACTAGTCCAATTCGATTGGAATCGAACCAATGAAAAGTGGCTTTTGATTTCATGATAACTTCGGGTTTGTTCATTTTTGGCCGATTTCCAGTCTAAATCGATTGGAATCGAGCAACTGAAAAGTGGCTTTTGATTTCATGATAACTTCGGTTTATTTATTTCTGGCGAATTGCTATCTAATTCGATTGGAATCGAGCTAATGAAAAATGGCTTTTGATTTTATGATAACTTCAGGTTTGTTCATTTTTGGAGCCTTGCTAGTCTAATTCGATTGGAATCGAGCCAAAGAAAAGTGGTTTTTCATTTCATGATAACTTCGTGTTTCTTCATTTTTGGCGAATTGCTAGTCTAAATCGATTGGAATCGAGCTAATCAAAAGATGATTTTGATTTCTTGATAACTTCGGGTTTGTTCGTTTTTGGCAAATTGCTAGTCAAATTTGATTGGAATCGAGCCAATGAAAAGAGGTTTTTCATTTCAAGATAACTTCGTGTTTGTTCATTTTTGGCAAATTGCTAGTCCAATTCCATTGGAATCGAGCCATTGAAAAGTGGCTTTTGATTCATGATAACTTAGTGTTTGTTCATTTTTGGCGAATTTCTAATCTAAATCGATTGGAATCGTGCAAGTGAAAAGTGGCTTTTGATTTCATGATAACTTCGATTTATTTGTCTTTAGCGGATTGCTATCTAATTCGACTGCAATCGAGCCAATGAAAAGTGGCTTTCGATTTCATGATAACTTCGGGTTTTGATCGTTTTTGTCGAATTGCTAGTCTAATTCGGTTGGAATCGAGCCGAAGAAGAGTGGTTTTTTATTTCTTGATAACTTCGTGTATGATCGTTTTTGGCGAATTGCTAGTCTAATTCGATTGGAATCGACCTAATGAAAAGTTGTTTTTGATTTCATGATAACTTCGGGTTTGTTTATTTTTTGCGAAATTGCTAGTCTAATTGAATTGGAATTGAGCTAATGAAAAGAGGTTTTTCATTTCATGATAACTTCGGGTATGTTCATTTTTGGCGAATTGCATGTGTAATTTGATTGGAATCGAGCCAGAGAAAAGTGGTTTTTCATTTCATGATAACTTCAGGTTTGTTCATTTTTGGCGAATTGCAAGTCTAATTCGATTGGAATATAGCCAAAGAAAATTGGTTATCCATTTCATGATGATAACTTCGGGTTTGTTCATTTTTGGCGAATTGCTAGTCCAATTCGATTGGAATCGAACCAATGAAAAGTGGCTTTTGACTTAATGATAACTTCGGGTTTGTTCATTTTTGGCAACTTTCTGGTCTAAATCGATTGGAATCGTGCAAGTGAAAAGTGGCTTTTGATTTCATGATAACTTCGGTTTATTTAATTTTGGCGAATTGCTATCTAGTTCGATTGGAATCGATCTAATGAAAAGTGGCTTTTGATTTCATGATAACTTTGGGTTTGTTCATTTTTTGGCGTATTGCTAGTTTAATTCGATTGGAATTAAGCCAGGGAAAAGTGGTTTTTCATTTCATGATGACTTCGTGTTTGTTCGTTTTCGACGAATTGGTACTCTAAATCGATTGGAATCGAGCTAATGAAAAGATGATTTTGATTTAATGATAACTTCGGGTTTGTTCATTTTTAGCGAATTTCTAGTCTAATTTGATTGGAATCGAGGCAATGAAAAGAGGTTTTTCATTTCATGATGACTTCGGGTTTGTTCATTCTTGGCGAATTGCTCGTCCAATTCGATTGGAATCGAGCCAATGAAAAGTGGCTTTTGATTTAATGATAACTTTGGGTTTGTTCATTTTTGGCGGATTTCTGGTCTAAATCGATTGGAATTGTGCAAGTGAAAAGTGGCTTTTGATTTCAAGATAACTTCTGTTTATTCATTTTTGGCGAATTGCTATCTAATTCGATTGCAATCGAGCCAATGAAAGGTGGCTTTTGATTTCATGATAACTTCGGGTTTGTTCATTTTTGGCTAATTTCTAGTCTAAATCGGTTGGAATCGTGCTGGTGAAAAGTGGCTTTTGATTTCAAGATAACTTCGGTTTATTCATTTTTGGCTAATTGCTATCTAATTCGATTGGAATCGAGCTAATGAAAAGTGGCTTTTAATTTCATGACAACTTAGGGTTTGCTCATTTTTGGCGAATTGCATGTCTAATTCGATTGGAAACGAGCCAAAGAAAAGTGGTTTTTTTATTATAACTTCAGGTTTGTTCATTTTTGGCAAATTGCAAGTCTAATTCGATTGGAATAGAGTCAAAGAAAATTGGTTTTTCATTTCATGATAACTTCGGGTTTGTTTGTTTTTGGCGAATAGCTAGTCCAAATCGATTGGAATCGAGCTAATGAAAAGATGATTTTGATTTCATGATAACTTCGGGTTTGTTCATTTTTGGCGACTTGCAAATCTAATTCGATTGGAATCGAGCCGATGAAAAGTGGTTTTTCATTTCATGATAACTTCGGGTTTGTTCCTTTATGACAAATTACAAGTCCAATTCGATTGGAATCGAGCCAATGAAAAGTTGCTTTTGATTTCATGATAACTTCGGGTTTGTTCATTTTTGACGAATTTCTAGCCTAAATCGATTGGAATCGTGCAAGTGAAAAGTGACTTTTGATTTCATCATAACTTCGTGTTTGATTGTTTTTGGCGAATTGCTAGTCTAAATCGATTGGAATCGAGCTAATGAAAAGATGATTTTGATTTCATGATAACTTCATGTTCGTTCGTATTTTGCGTAATTGCTAGTCTAATTCAATTGGAATTGAGCTAATGAAAAGAGGATTTTCATTTCATGATAACTTCGGGTTTGTTCATTTTTCATGAATTGCATGTCTAATTCGATTGGAATCGAGCCAGAGAAAAGTGGTTTTTCATTTCATGAAAACTTCAGGTTTGTTCGTTTCTGACGAATTGCAAGTCTAATTCGATTGGACTAGAGCCAAAGAAAGTTGGTTTTCCATTTCATGCTAACTTCGGGTTTGTTCATTTTTGGCGAATTACTAGTCCAATTCGATTGGAATCGAACCAATGAAAAGTGGCTTTTGATTTCATGATAACTTTGGGTTTGTTCATTTTTGGCGAATTACTAGTCCAATTCGATTGGAATCGAACCAATGAAAAGTGGCTTTTGATTTCATGATAACTTCGGGTTTGTTCATTTTTGGCGAATTTCGAGTCTAAATCGATTGGAATCGTGCAAGTGAAAAGTGGCTTTTGATTTCATGATAACTTCGGTTTATTTGTTTTTGGCGAATTGCTATCTAATTCGATTGGAATCGAGCTAATGAAAAGTTGCTTTTGATTTCATTATAACTTCGGGTTTGTTCATTTTTGGTGTATTGCTAGCTTAATTCGATTGGAATCGAGCCAAAGAAAAGTGGTTTTTCATTTCATGATAACTTCGTCTTTGTTTGTTTTCGATGAATTGCTAGTCTAAATCGATTGGAATCGAGTTAACGAAAAGATGATTTTGATTTAATGATAACTTCGAATTTATTGATTTTTGGCGAATTGCTAGTCTAATTTGATTGGAATCGAGCCAATGAAAAGAGGTTTTTCATTTCATGATAACTACGGGTTTGTTCATTTTTGGCGAATTACTAGTCCAATTCGATTGGAATCGAACCAATGAAAAGTGGCTTTTGATTTTATGATAACTTCGGGTTTGTTCATTTTTGGCCAATTTCTGGTCTAAATCGATTGGAATCGTGCAAGTGAAAAGTGGCTTTTGATTTCATGATAACTTCGATTTATTTGTTTTTGGCGAATTGCTATCTAATTCGATTGGAATCGAGCTAATGAAAAGTGGCTTTTGATTTCATGATAACTTCGGGTTTGTTCATTTTTGGCGTGTTGCTAGTTTAATTCGACTGGAATCGAGCCAAAGAAAAGTTGTTTTTCATTTCATGACAACTTCGTACTTGTTCATTTTTGGCGAATTGCTAGTCCAATTCGATTGGAATTGAGCCAATGAAAAGTGGCTTTGGATTTCATGATAACTTCATGTTTGTTCAGTTTTGGCGAATTTATATTCTAAATCGATTGGAATCTTGCAAGTGAAAAGTGACTTTTGATTTCATGATAACTTCGGTTTATTCGTTTTTAGCGAATTACTACCTAATTCGATTGGAATAGGGCCAATGAAAAGTGGCTTTCGATTTCATGATAACTTCAGGTTTGTTCGTTTTTGGCGAATTGCAAGTCTAAATCGATTGGAATCGAGCCAAAGAAAAGTGGTTTTTCATTTCTTGATAACTTCATGTTTTATCATTTTTGGCGAATTGCTAGTCTAAATCGATTGGAATCTAGCTAATGAAAAGATGATTTTGATTTCATGATAACTTCGGGTTTCTTCGTTTTTGGTGAATCGCTAGTCTAATTTGATTGGAATCGAGCCAATGAAAAGAGGTTTTTCATTTCATGATAACTTCGGGTTTGTTCATTTTTGGCGAATTGCTAGTCCAATTCAATTGGAATCGAGCCAACAAAAAGTGGCTTTTGATTTCATGATAACTTCGGGTTCATTCATTTTTGGCTAATTTCTAGTCTAAATCGATTGGAATCGTGCAAGTGAAAAGTCGCTTTTGATTTCAAGATAACTTCGGTTTATTCGTTTTGGGCGAATTGCTATCTAATTAGATTGGAATCGAGCTAATGAAAAGTTGCTTTTGATTTCGTGATAACTTAGGGTTTGTTCATTTTTGAAGTATTGCTAGTCTATTTCGATTGGAATCGAGCCAAAGAAAAGTGGTTTTTTATTTCATGATAACTTCGTGTTTGTTCATTTTGGCGAATTGCTAGTCTAAATCAATTGGAATCGTGCTAATGAAAAGATGATTTTGATTTCATACTAACTTTGAGTTTGTTCGTTTTTGGCGAATTGCTTGTCTAATTCGATTGGAATCGAACAAATGAAAAGAGGTTTTTCATTTTATGATAACTTCGGGTATGTTCATTTTTGGCGAATTGCTACTCTAATTTGATTGGACTCGAGCCAATGAAAAGTGGCTTTTGATTTCATGATAACTTCGAATTTGTTCATTTTTGGCAAATTGCTAGTCTAAATCGATTGGAATCATGCAAGTGAAATGTAGCTTTTGATTTCATGACAGCTTCGGTTTATTAGTTTTTTGCAAATTGCGATCTAATTCGATTGGAATCTAGCCAATGAAAAGTGGCTTTCATTTTCATGATAACTTCGGGTTTGTTTATTTTTGGCGAATTGCTTGTCCAATTCGATTTGAATCGAGCTAATGAAAAGATGATTTTGATTTCATGATAACTTCGGGGCTATTCGTTTTTTGCGGAACTGGTAGTCTAATTCAATTGGAATTGAGCTAATGAAAAGGGGTTTTTCATTTCATGGTAACTTCGGGTTTGTTCATTTTTGGCGAATTGCATGTCTAATTCGATTGGAATCGAGCCAGAGAAAAATGATTTTTCATTTCATGATAACTTCCGGTTTTTTCATTTTTGGCGAATTGCAAGTCTAATTTGATTGGAATAGAGCCAAAGAAAATTGGTTTTCCATTTCATGATAACTTCGGGTTTGTTCATTTTTGGCGAATTACTAGTCCAATTGGATTGGAGTCGAAACAATGAAATGTGTCTTTTGACTTCATGATAACTTCGGGTTTGTTCATTTTTGGCTAATTTCTGGTCTAAATCGATTGGAATCGTGCAAGTGAAAAGTGGCTTTTGATTTCATGATAACTTCGGTTTATTTATTTTTGGCGAATTGCTATCTATTTCGATTGGAATCGAGCTAATGAAAAGTGGCTTTTGATTTCATGATAACTTCGGGTTTGTTCGTTTTTGGTGTATTGCTAGTGTAATTCGATTGGAATCGAGCCAAAGAAAAGTGGTTTTTCATTTCATGATAACTTCGTTTTTGTTCGTGTTCGACGAATTGCTAGTCTAAATCGATTGGAATCGAGCTAATGAAAAGATGATTTTGATTTAATGATAACTTCGGGTTTGTTCATTTTTGGCGAATTGCTAGTCTAATTGGATTGGAATCGAGTCAATGAAAAGTGGTTTTTCATTTCATGATGACTTCGGGTTTGTTCATTTTTGGTGAATTTCTAGTCCAATTCGATTGGAATCGAGCCAATGAAAAGTGGCTTTTGATTTAATGATAACTTCGGGTTTGTTCATTTTTGGCAAATTTCTAGTCTAAATCGATTGGAATTGTGCAACTGAAAACTGGCTTTTGATTTCATGATAACTTCGGTTTATTCGTTTTTGGCGAATTGCTATCGAATTCGATTGGAATCGAGCCAATGAAAAGTGGCTTTCGGTTGCATGATAACTTCGGGTTTGTTCGTTTTTGGCGAATTGCTAGTCTAATTCGATTGGAATCGAGCCCAAGTAAAGTGGTTTTTCATTTCTTGATAATTTCGTGTATGATCGTTTTTGGCGAATTGCTAGTCTAAATCGATTGGAATCGAGCTAATGAAATGATGATTTTGATTTCATGATAACTACGGGTTTGTTCGTTTTTACGGAATTGCTAGTCTAATTCAATTGGAATTGAGCTATTGAAAAGAGGTTTTTCATTTCATGGTAACTTCAGGTTTGTTCATTTTTGGCAAATTGCATGTCTAATTCGATTGGAATCGAGCCAGAGAAAAGTGGTTTTTTATTTCATGATAACTTCAGGTTTGTTCATTTTTGGCGAATTGCAAGTCTAAGTCGATTGGAATAGAGCCAAAGAAAATTGGTTTTCCATTTCATGAAAACTTCGGATTTGTTCATTTTTGGCGAATTACTAGTCCAATTCGATTGGAATCGAACCAACGAAAAGTGGCTTTTGATTTCATGATAACTTCGGGTTCGTTCGTTTTTGGAGTATTGCTAGTCTAATTCGATTGGAATTGAGACAAAGAAAAGTGGTTTTTCATTTCATGATAACTTCGTGTTTCTTCATTTTTGGCGAATTGCTAGTGTGAATCGATTGGAATCGAGCTAATCAAAAGATGATTTTGATTTCTTGATAACTTCGGGTTTGTTCGTTTTTGGCAAATTGCTAGTCAAATTCGATTGGAATCGAGCCAATGAAAAGATGTTTTTCATTTCATGATAACTTCGGGTTTATTCATTTTTGACGAATTGCTAGTCCAATTCCATTGGAATCGAGCCAATGAAAAGTGGCTTTTGATTTCATGATAACTTCGTGTTTGTTCATTTTTGGCGAATTTCTAGTCTAAATCGATTGGAATCGTGCAAGTGAAAAGTGGCTTTTGATTTCATGATAACTTCGATTTATTCGTTTTTAGCGGATTGCTATCTAATTCGATTGGAATCAAGCCAATGAAAAGCGGCTTTCGGTTTCATGATAACTTCGGGTTTGTTCATTTTTGGCGAATTGCTAGTCTAATTCGATTGGAATCGAGCCCAAGTAAAGTGGTTTTTCATTTCTTGATAACTTCATGTATGATCGTTTTGGCGAATTGCTAGTCTAAATCGATTGGAATCGAGCTAATGAAAAGATGATTTTGATTTCATGATAACTTCGGGTTTGTTCGTTTTTGCGGAATTGCTAGTCTAATTCAATTGGAATTGAGCTAATGAAATGAGGTTTTTTATTTCAGGATAACTTCGGGTTTGTTCATTTTTGGCGAATTGCATGTCTAATTCGATTGGAATCGAGCCAGAGAAAAATGATTTTTCATTTCATGATAACTTTCGGTTTGTTCGTTTTTGGCGAATTGCAAGTCTATTTCGATTGGAATAGAGCCAAAGAAAATTGGTTTTCCATTTCATGATAACTTCGGGTTTGTTCATTTTTGGCGAATTACTAGTCCAATTCGATTGGAATCGAAACAATGAAATGTGTCTTTTGACTTCATGATAACTTCGGGTTTGTTAATTTTTGGCGAATTTCTGGTCTAAATTGATTGGAATTGTGCAAGTGAAAAGTGGCTTTTGATTTCATGATAACTTCGGTTTATTTGTTTTTGGCGAATTGCTATCTATTTCGATTGGAATCGAGCTAATGAAAAGTGGCTTTTGATTTCATGATAACTTTCGGTTTGTTCGTTTTTGGCATATTGCTAGTTTAATTCAATTGGAATCGAGCCAAAGAAAAGTGGTTTTTCATTTCATGATAACTTCATGTTTGTTCGTTTTCGACGAATTGCTAGTCTAAATCGATTGGAATCGAGCTAATGAAAAGATGATTTTGATTTAATGATAAATTCGGGTTTGTTCATTTTTGGCGAATCGCTAGTCTAGTTGGATTGGAATCGAGTCAATGAAAAGAGGTTTTTCATTTCATGATGACTTCGGGTTTGTTCATTTTTGGCGAATTGCTGGTCCAATTCGATTGGAATCGAGCCAATGAAAAGTGGCCTTTGATTTAATGATAACTTCGGGTTTGTTCATTTTTGCCAAATTTCTGGTCTAAATAGATTGGACTTGTGCAACCGAAAAGTGGCTTTTGATTTCATGATAACTTCGGTTTATTCGTTTTAGGCGAATTACTATCTATTTCGATTGAAATCGAGCCAGTGAAAGGTGGCTTTTGATTTCATGATAACTTTGGGTTTGTTCATTTTTGGCTAATTTCTAGTCTAAATCGATTGGAATCGTGCTGGTGAAAAGTGGCTTTTGATTTCAAGATAACTTCGATTTATTCGTTTTTGCCGAATTGCTATCTAATTCGATTGGAATCGAGCTAATGAAAAGTGGCTTTTGATTTCATGATAACTTAGGGTTTGTTCATTTTTGGCGAATTGCATGTCTAATTCGATTGGAATCGGGCCAAAGAAAAGTGGCTTTTCATTTCATGATAACTTCAGGTTTGTTCATTTTTGGCAAATTGCAAGTCTAATTCGATTGGAATCGAGCCAAAGAAAATTGGTTTTCCATTTCATGATAACTTCGGATTTGTTCATTTTTGGCGAGTTACTAGTCCAATTCGATTGGAATCGAACCAATGAAAAGTGGCTTTTGATTTCATGAAAACTTCGGGTTTGTTCGTTTTTGGAGTATTGCTAGTCTAATTCGATTGGAATCAAGCCGATGAAAAGTGGTTTTTCATTTCATGAAAACTTCGGGTTTGTTCCTTTTTGACAAATTACTAGTCCAATTCGATTGGAATCGAGCCAATGAAAAGTTGTTTTTGATTTCATGATAACTTTGGGTTTGTTCATTTTTGGCGAATTTCTAGTCTAAATCGACTAGAATCGTGCAAGTGAAAAGTGGCCTTTGATTTCATGATAACTTCGGGTTTGTTCATTTTTGGCGAATTACTAGTCTACTTCGATTCGAATCGAGCCAAAGAAAAGTTGTTTTTCATTTCATGATAACCTCGTGTTTGATCGTTTTTGGCGAATTACTAGTCTAAATCGATTGGAATCGAGCTAATGAAAAGATGATTTTGATTTCTTGATAACTTCGGGTTTGTTCGTTTTTGCGGAATTGCTAGTCTAATTCAATTGGAATTGAGCTAATGAAAAGAGGATTTTCATTTCATGATAACTTCGGGTTTGTTCATTTTTGGTGAATTGCATGTCTAATTTGATTGGAATCGAGCCAGAGAAAAGTGGTTTTTCATTTCATGATAACTTCAGGTTTGTTCATTTTTGGCGAATTGCAAGTCTAATTTGATTGGAATAGAGCCAAAGAAAATTGGTTTTCCATTTCATGATAACTTCGGGTTTGTTCATTTTTGGCGAATTACTAGTCCAATTTGATTGGAATGGAACCAATGAAAAGTGGCTTTTGATTTCCTGATAACTTCTGGTTTGTTCATTTTTGGCGAATTTCTGGTCTAAATCGATTGGAATCGTGCAAGTGAAAAGTGGCTTTTGATTTCATGATAACTCCGGTTTATTTATTTTTGGCGAATTGCTATCTAATTAGATTGGAATCGAGCTAATGAAAAATGGCTTTTGATTTCATGATAACTACGGGTTTGTTCATTTTTGGCGTATTGCTAGTTTAATTCGATTGGAATCGATCCAAAGAAAAGTGGTTTTTCATTTCATGATAACTTTGTGTTTGTTCGTTTTCGACGAATTGCTAGTCTAAATCGATTGGAATCGATCTAATGAAAAGATGATTTTGATTTAATGATAACTTCGAGTTTGTTCATTTTTGGCGAATTACTAGTCTAATTTGATTGGAATCGAGCCAATGAAAAGAGGTTTTTCATTTCATGATGACTTCGGGTTTGTTCATTTTTGGTGAATTGCTAGTCCAATTTGATTGGAATCGAGCCAATGAAAAGTGGTTTTTGATTTAATGATAACTTCGGGTTTGTTCATTTTTGGCTAATTTCTGGTCTAAATCGATTGGAATTGTGCAAGTGAAAAGTGGCTTTTGATTTCATGATAAATTCGGTTTATTCGTTTTTGGAGAATTGCTATCTAATTCGATTGCAATCGAGCCAATGAAATATGGCTTTTGATTTCATGATAACTTCGGGTTTGTTCATTTTTAGCTAATTTCTAGTCTAAATCGGTTGGAATCGTGCAGGTGAAAAGTGGCTTTTGATTTCAAGATAACTTCGGTTTATTCGTTTTTGGCGAATTGCTATCAATTCGATTGGAATCGAGCTAATGAAAAGTGGCTTTTGATTTCATGATAACTTAGGGTTTGTTCTTTTTGACATATTGCTAGTCTAATTCGATTGGAATCGTATAATATCCCGAAATTTTATAGAATATAATTTAATTTCATTTATGCTATATTTTTAATGTATTGAAAGTTTAGGGACTAAAGTGTATGTAAAGTAAGCTTTAATAATATTTAGATTAAAATATAAATATTGACGGGACGATGATAAGTATACGGATATTGGGCTCGTTGGATAGATAATAATTAAAGACGCATTTTAGACTCGAGAAAAAATTTATTTGGGTTAGTCGAGCCCAAGTTATCGAAGCCGGAAGATATAAAATTAAAATATTATTTTTATTACTTTTTTGGAAGAATTCACGTGGAGAGAGAAAGAGGAAAGTTGTGAGATATTTTATTTTTTTATTATAATTTATGGTTTTGGATTGTTATGGCAAGCACGTGATTTGTTAGAAAATATTGTATTTGATATTATTCCAAATTCAAATCCTTATCCAACTTTTTGTATAATCATTATTATCCTATTCCTTGTGTAGCACGATTTCCACTTCTAGTTGCATCAGGATTCTTTTATTTTTTTATTTCAAATACTCAGCAAAAGTCAGACTTCAGCCTACTTTTATTTCCAAAGCATAAAGAAGAAAAAGAAATACGTTTCTGGCAGCAGTAATCGAAAGCAAAAGTTTTGGAAAAAGATTTTGGATTTTTGCCTTTCATTATTTAAGTTATCTAACAAGGTAGGATTACGAGGTGCAAGTGGGTTGTCCCATTTAAATTATTTCTTCATGTTTGATAAATATTATACTTATATACTCACCCTTTTCCTACTCCTCACAGGTTAGATCGGGTCGTGTTGGAGCGTGGTGGTTCGAAGGTGTGGTTGCGTCTTGTTTCGCCAAATAAAGATCTAAGTTAGCACGTAATATTTATTTATTTTCAGTTTATTGCAGTAAACATTTATTTATTTACGAATAAATTCTCGTTCATGTTAGTTGCAGATGAATATACGTATTTTATGATTTTTAAATAGAAGTTTGAACTAAATGTTATTTTCCTTCCTATCGATTTGCAAATCTGTTCTTTCATATACGTTAAGAAGAAAGAATTTAATAGCTTGCATGCCTATGTTTGTACTTTGCTTTGATTTTCCCCAAAATGATGGAAATTTAGGGTCAACACAATGATTCCCTGCCACCCCCACACCCTCATTTGTGTCCCTTCACATCCATAGCATTAATTATGATATGAATTTGATAGTTTTTGCTTGTACGGGTTAGTCATGAATCAATATCTTGTTCGTAGTTTTTTTTTTTCTTTTTTTTGGCATAAATGAATTCTGTTTTGGATATTTATTATTTTAATTATTTATGGAATGAAAGGTTTAGTAACGATTTTTGAAACTATTTAAAATTTGGGTCGTTACAGTTTGGTATCAGAGCATAGGTTTAATTTCCTGTAGACTCACATGGATTCTCACAATTTGTTAAAAATAAAAAAAAATTTAAAAAAAAAAATAAAAAATAAAAAATTGGACGTGAACAGTGACGGGTCACTGTTCACGCGACTGTTCATGGGTGACGTGAACAGTGGGGGTCACTGTTCACGCACTGTTCATGTGAACAGTGCATTAAATGGCACAAAAAAAAAAAAAAAAAAAAAAAAAAAAAAAAAAAAAAAATGATGAACGGTAAGGTTACGATTCTCGTGAATAGTGTCACGTACTGTTCATGGTGTTAGAATTTGATCGAATTAATTGTACGTGAAATGCATGATTCTGCCTATATGTTATAATTCGTGCGGAGGCATATATATGTATCAATAAACATGTGTGTGGATTATATAATATATACGTTGGAAACTACGCCCGTGTTTTAACTCCATAGTCCTGCCCACTTTTATAATTTTTAATGGTAAATTAATTGTTTAATGTTGGAGGTGACATACTATGTCAGAGCATTTAATTATTGCCAAAAATGTTGAAATTCAAAGGTCAAATCATCCTTTTAACATTGAAAGGTGTGTGCAGGTTTACCTATATATATACATTTAATACACCTTGATTATTGTGTAGTTTTGTGTTCCAAAAAAAAAAAAAAAAATTGGTGAACAGTACTCGGTACTGTTCACTGTTCCGTGAATAGTACTGTTACTGTTCACGTGAACAGTGTAGGATAAAAAAATAAAAAATAAAATTGTGTGATGTTATATATATATTGAATTTTCTTTTTTTTGTTATATGTTATAAAAGGCTTATTTGCTTACTTGTTTTCCTAGATAATATTTGTTTAAGGTTAATATTTTTTTTATGAATTTAACGATAATATTAAATTAAAAGTTATGAAATATGTGAATGATCTTTGGCACTCAACGACCACCAAT
>NW_019234655.1:38965-88324 GCF_002742605.1 Olea europaea var. sylvestris
AAATTTAGGGTCAACACAATGATTCCCTGCCACCCCCACACCCTCATTTGTGTCCCTTCACATCCATAGCATTAATTATGATATGAATTTGATAGTTTTTGCTTGTACGGGTTAGTCATGAATCAATATCTTGTTCGTAGTTTTTTTTTTTCTTTTTTTTGGCATAAATGAATTCTGTTTTGGATATTTATTATTTTAATTATTTATGGAATGAAAGGTTTAGTAACGATTTTTGAAACTATTTAAAATTTGGGTCGTTACAAATCGAGCCAAAGAAAAGTGGTTTTTCATTTCATGATAACTTCGTGTTTGTTCATTTTTAGCGAATTGCTAGTCTAAATCAATTGGAATCGAGCTAATGAAAAGATGGTCATGATTTCTTGATAACTTCGGGTTTGTTCGTTTTTGGCGAATTGCTAGTCTAATTCGATTGAAATCGAGCCAATGAAAAGAGGTTTTTCATTTCATGATAACTTCGTGTTTGATCGTTTTTGCCGAATTGCTAGTCTAAATTGATTGGAATCGAGCTAATGAAAAGGTGTTTTTAATTTCACGATTGATTAGTGTCTAAAAGTGCTTCAAAGATATATCATTTACAAGGCATTTTACATTCACTTTGTTTAAAGACGCTAATGTTTGTCTCTAATTCCAATTCTCATGCCGTAAATTCAATTTCCATAAATACATGGTTAAAAATGCAATTAACTGAAATACGTATTTACATACATGGCGGCATGAGTATTATACATTTGAAAGAGTATCTATTTGATGTATTTCACATGTATTTCCAATTTATTACAAGTGGAGCATGTGGAGGAAAATAATGTTGAAAAGTCAAAAATAGTGACTGCCTCAAGCAAGAAATAGTTGTCGGTAAAATATTCATAACTTGAGCTGCAGACATTGGATCGAGGTGATTCAAGTTGGGTTAGAAAGATAAGGCATGTATCTACAAAGTTCATGTTTTTCAAGAAGTCAAATTCGTATCACAATGCAGCCAAAATTACCGTGCAAAGTCCAGCTAGTTACCTGCCGGATGCAGCTTTACCTGTGAAGCAGCACTTATTTGTTTTATCATATCTGGAGTTATATAGATCCAATGAACCTGATCTTTGAACCAATGGAAAGATAACTCAAGTGGTAATATTTAATCTGTTGATCATAAGTCCAAATTCGCTGCACAATGTATCTGAAAATTGGCATCAAGTTGCATGTTCCAGCTGTCTTGAAGCTGGACAGAAACAAGTTGCATTGCCTACTTGAATTTTGGATGTTCCTTTCCCTATAAAAGGGGACCTTGGCCACGATTTTGAAGCATCAATTCTCTCCATCATATTCTAGTTTCCTTCATTTTCTTTGTAACATTTCACTATGTATTTCTAAACATTTAGCTAGAGCTAAGGGTGAAACTTTGATGAATGTTTAGTATTGTCTTTGATCTTTCATTTTGTTCTTCAACGTTCATCTTCTTACTTGGTTGAAGTTTGTGTTCTACAAATGGTTTTGGTTTGTTAAAGACTTTGATTTATTGTTGACAATTTTGGCACAATAAATGCTTAGATAATCTCTACATTCCAACAACTTATTTTGACATATTCTCTCAAACAATGATCAAGATCTATCTTTTAATATATTTGTGATCAATGTTTTATCTTCCATATGAGATCACTCCTTAGTTGATTTTCATATGAGTTAAATTAAAGATCAAGGGCAATTTCTACTCATTTATCCGAAGTGAATCCCCGGCGCTCTAGTGTTCGTCTCAATCGTATTTCCACCAACCGTTTATTACTCATAGAATAGTTTATTTCCTTCCAATTCCCTGTGGTTCGACCTTGGACTTCCGAGATTTACTACTTGTGACAACCTGCACTTGGGTTTGCAACCTTAAAGTTGTAGCAAGTTTTTGGCGCCGTTGCCGGGGATTTGTGTCAAGGATTATTTTCTGCTACTCTCTATGAGGTTTTCTTCTCTTTCATAATCTTCACAAATCAGGTACACTCGTTCCTTTTTCAATCTTATTACTTTAGTTATCTTACTTTAAAGGAAGGCTAAGCCTCCTTCGTTTTTATTTTCTGTTCATTTTCTTTCCTTAAAGGGAAGGCCGAGCCTCCCGATCTGCCGTTTGTTTATTATATGGTTGGCCGTGCCACCTAATTTTTGTCTTTACATTATTATATGGTTGGTCGTGCCACCTAATTTTCGTTCTTTTTATATGGTTGGCTATGCCACCTAATTTTTGTTCGTTATATCTACTTTTTGTTATTTTATGTCATATTAGTATCGTGAATTAAATTCTCGTCGTTTAGTTAAAGATAATTGTGAAACTTTCTTTAGTAATTTGTTTGACTCACCTCAACACTCACTCCCCTCTTCCACCATGGCTGATAATGAAAGCATACATGATGAAAATGAAAACCAACAAGCACGAACCATGCGTGATTACTTGCAACCTCCTCGAAATTCTGCTCCTTCATGTTTCATTTTCCCTCTTAATGCTAATAATTTTCGATTCAAGCCGGATATGATTCCATTACTTCCTAATTTTCATGGCTTAGAATCCAAAAGTCCATATTTGCATCTTAAAGAATTTGAGGAAGTATGTGCCACATTTAACGATCAAACTTGTCCCAATGAAATTATTAAGTTGAAATTGTTTCCTTTTTCTCTAAAAGATAAAGCAAAAACTTGGCTTAACTCTTTAAAACCTAGGTCGATTGGCACATGGAAAGAAATGCAAAGTGAGTTTTTGAAGAAATTCTTTCCAGCCTAATGCTTTGAAAAGACAAATCCAAATTTTTTCTCAAAAAACCAATGAAGCGTACTTTCAATGTTTAGAAAGATTTAAAGATTTGTTAAATACATGCCCACATCATGGTTTTGAAAAATGGCGTACTATAAGTTTCTTTTATGAGGGCCTAACTCCTGAAACAAAACAATTTGTAGGAACGATGTGCAATGGTGAATTTTTAGATAAAGATCCAGATGAAGCTTTAAAATTTCTAGATCATCTAGCTGAAAATTCTCAATCTTGGCAAACAGTAAAACCAATCGAAAACTCAATTAGATCTAGTCTTCCTAGTTCTAGTGGAGGAAAATATCAATTGAGTCAAGATGATGATCTAAATGCTAGGATTGCTAGTTTGTCTAGAAAGGTTGAAGCGATGGAATTAAGGAAAGTAAAGGAAGTTCAACCCGTGCAAAATGATGAAATTTGTAGCATTTGTGAAACTTTTGGTCATCTTACACATAATTGTTCTAACATTCCAGTTTTCAAAGAAGTTTTACATGATCAAGGCAATGCTATGAACACTTTCAAAAAGCCTTTTTCTTCACCATACTCAGAAACATATAATCAACAATGGAGAAATCATCCCAACTTTAGTTGGAGAGATGATAATCGTGTTCATTTATCACAACCTCAAGGGCTTTCAAAATTTCCTTCTTTTCCATCACCACAACCAAAGACTCTTGAGGAAACATTGCAATCTTTTATGCAAGGACAAGCAAATATTAATAATCAAACTTCACAAGCCATCAATGAAATTAAGAACACACTTTCTTCATTGACCTCTTCTTTGCATTCTCAAGAGAAAGGAAAATTTCCTGCTCAACCTCAACCAAACCCTTCTCAGCAATATAATGTAAATGCTTCTAGTTCTTCTGAAAGTCAACAACAAAATGCCAACTCCATCACGACTCTTCGTAGTGGAAAAATTATTGACAAAACCATCCCTTCAAAAGAACTAAAATCTGGTGGTACTTCAAAGCAAGAAAATGACGTTTTCAAAAGTGAGGAAAAGATCATTTCTGAACCTATTGTTGAAAAATGTCCCATTCCAGCTCCATTTCCTCAACGATTGCAACCAATTTCAAAACTCAACCACAATTCTGAAATTTTTGAACTTTTTAAACAAGTCAAAATTAACATACCATTATTGGATGCAATCAAACAGGTACCTTCATATGCAAAATTTTTAAAAGACTTGTGCACTGTCAAGAGGAAACTTAATGTTCAACAAAAAGTATTTTTAACAGAGAATGTGAGCTCGATCGTTCAACAAAACACTCCACCTAAATTCAAAGATCCTAGTTGTCCAACAGTTTCTTGTGTGATTGGGAATAATAGGATAGAGCGTGCTTTGCTTGATCTTGGTGCTAGTGTTAACTTATTACCTTTTTCTGTGTATGAGCAACTTGGTTTGGGAGAGCTTAAGCCAACAACAACAACACTTCAACTTGCTGATCGTTCAGTAAAAGTTCCAAGAGGGGTTGTAGAGGATGTTCTAGTTCAAATTGATAAATTCTATTATCCTGTTGATTTTATAGTTTTGGACACACATCCTATTTTAAATTCAAATGTGCAAATACCTGTCATTCTAGGACGTCCCTTTCTTGCTACTTCAAATGCGTTGATAAATTGTAGAAATGGTATCTTGAAACTCTCTTTTGGAAATATGACCGTGGAAATGAATATTTTTAACATTTGCAAGCAACATGGAGATGAAGATGATTTGCATGAAGTAGATCTTATTGAACAACTTGTTGATGATCAATTTATCGCTACATCTTCATATGATGCGCTTGAATTTGAATTCAATGATAATTCTAAAAATTCGCATATGATTTCAAGTGTTCAAGAACCAAAGCTCGATTTGAAACCATTTTTTGAGAATTTCTCTAAATTGGAAGAGTCCGTTGCTATACATGATTCTAAAGATTGATATCCTTTTCTTTTTATTTTATTTTGTATGTTTATTTTTAGTTTTATAATGTTATGTGTTTTTTTTAGGTGTGTTTCTTTTATTGTTGTTTTTTTTTCTTTCACTAATGAAATTGAAGGATCATTTGGGCCAAGTTTATGCAGACTTTCCAAGTAAAACTCAAAACTCGTCCCTTTGTTCACAATTTTGCTCCTTATTGTCCTTCATATATTTTGCACATTTAATCTTTACATTGAGGACAATGTTTCATTTAGGTGGGGGAAAGGGATCAAAATGATCAAAAAAAAAATATAGTTTGATTGTTCTTACCGACCGATGATAATATTTGAAATTGTTTTTATATTATTGTGACTAGGGGATGCTGCCTTGATTTAGTTTAAGCTTGTTCATGTTAGATTGATTTACATTGAGCACAATAATCATGAAAATCACATATTATTTAGATTGGATCAATGGATAGAATATGTAGAATTAACTATGACGAAAAAAAAACTAAACCAATTCTAGGATAGTTTGGGGTGGTTGACCTATTGTGGGGAGACATTGAGATAGATGTGGATTTCGTATGTGTTAAATTTTGTGTGGATTGCTTAAGACCAATGAGATGATAATTAGGTGAAAATCTTAAGTTAAAGATCGATTTTCGAGAATAAGTGTTTAATGAGGGGCATTGCACTAATCATTGCATAGAAGGGAAAAAGCTGCCATGTTGTAAAGCTACCCTAAAAGAGCCCAATGAGGACAATTATATACATAAAAAGAGATAGGCTAGTGCATGAAACAGAATACTCACGGCAAACTTGAAAAAAGCAGGTGCATGAAACAGAAGACGCACTTCATGCTTGATTGAGTCCCAAACACTTATTTTAGAGAATTAGACCTTTGATAAGGGATTAGTAGCTTAGTTGATTCTTGGAGGTCTGATCAGTCAAAATTAAGGAGAATCCTCATTTATTGATGTGTTGAGCTACAATTAGTAAAATCTAACCAAACTAGAGATGGTGAGTAATAGTATATAAATTTAACCATACATTACACCTTGGGAAAATAGTTACAAAATCAATTTTGGGGGTGTGCATCCCACAAGAGAAGAGAGAAATAATTGACCTTCAATGTTTATCTTCTTACTTGGTTGAAGTTTGTGTTCTACAAATGGTTTTGGTTTGTTAAAGACATTGATTTATTGTTGACAATTTTGGCACAATAAATGCTTAGATAATCTCTACATTCCAACAACTTATTTTGACATATTCTCTCAAACAATTATCAAGATCTATCTTTTAATATATTTGTGATTAATGTTTTATCTTCCATATGAGATGACTCCTTAGTCGATTTTCATATGAGTTAAATTAAAGATCAAGGGCAATTTCTACTCATTTATCCGAAGTGAATCCCCGACGCTCTAGTATTCGTCTCAATCGTATTTTCACCAATCGTTCACTACTCATAGACTAGTTCATTTCCTTCCAATACCCTATGGTTCGACCTCGGACTTCCGAGATTTACTACTTGCGACAACCTGCACTTGGAATTGAGCTAATGAAAAGAGGTTTTTCATTTTATGATAACTTCGGGTTTCTTCATTTTCGGCGAATTGCATGTCTAATTCGATTGGAATCGAGCCAGAGAAAAGTTGTTTTTCATTTCATGATAACTTCAAGTTTGTTCATTTTTGGCGAATTGCAAGTCTAATTCATCGGAATAGAACCAAAGAAAATTGGTTTTCCATTCCATGATAACTTCGGATTTGTTCATTTTTGGCGAATTACTAGTCTAACTCGATCGGAATCGAACCAATGAAAAGTGGCTTTTGATTTCATGATAACTTCGGGTTTGTTCGTTTTTGGAGTATTGCTAGTCTAATTCGATTGGAATCGAGCTAAAGAAAAGTGGTTTTTCATTTCATGATAACGTCGTGTTTCTCCATTTTTGGCGAATTGCTAGTCTAAATCGATTGGAATCGAGCTAATGAAAAGATGATTTTGATTTCTTTATAACTTCGAGTTTGTTCATTTTTGGCGAATTGCTAGTCTAATTCGATTGGAATCGAGCCAATGAAAAGAGGTTTTTCATTTCATGATAACTTCGGGTTTGATCGTTTTTGGCGAATTGCTAGTCTAATTCGATTGGAATCGAGCCAATGAAAAGAGGTTTTTCATTTCATGATAACTTCGGGTTTGTTCATTTTTGGCAAATTGCTAGTCAAATTCGATTGGGATCGAGCCAATGAAAAGTGGCTTTTTATTTCATGATAACTTCGTGTTTGTTCATTTTTGGCGAATTTCCAGTCCAAATAGATTGGAATCGAGCAAGTGAAAAGCGGCTTTTGATTTCATGATAACTTCGGTTTATTCGTTTTTAGCAAATTGCTATCTAATTCGATTGGAATCGTGCCAATGAAAAGTGGCTTTTGATTTCATGATAACTTTGGGTTTGTTCATTTTTGGCTAATTTCTAGTCTAAATCGATTGGAATCGTGCAAGTGAAAAGTGGCTTTTGATTTCATGATAACTTCGGTTTATTCATTTTTGGCGAATTGCTATCTAATTCGATTGGAATCGGGCTAATGAAAAGTGGCTTTTGATTTCATGATAAATTAGGGTTTGTTCGTTTTTGGCGTATTGCTAGTCTAATTCGATTGGAATCGAGACAAGGAAAAGTGATTTTTCATTTCATGATAACTTCGTGTTTATTCGTTTCTGGCAAATTTCTAGTCTAAATCAATTGGAATCGAGCTAATGAAAAGATGATTTTGATTTCATGATAACTTCGGGTTTGTTCCTTTTCGGCAAATTGCTAGTCTAATTCGATTGGAATCGAGCCAATGGAAAGAGGTTTTTCATTTCATGATAACTTCGTGTTTGTTTATTTTTGGCGAATTGCTAGTCTAAATCAATTGGAATCGAGCTAATGAAAAGTTGATTTTGATTTCATGATAACTTCGGGTTTGTTCCTTTTCGGCGAATTGCTAGTCTAATTCGATTGGAATTGAGCCAATGGAAAGAGGTTTTTCATTTCATGGTAACTTCGGGTTTGTTCATTTTTGGCGAATTGCTGCTCTAATTCGATTGGACTCGAGCCAATGAAAAGTGGCTTTTGATTTCATGATAACTTCGGGTTTGTTCATTTTTGACGAATTGCTAGTCTAAATCGATTGGAATCGTGAGAGTGAAAAGTGGCTTTTGATTTCATGTTAACTTTGGTTTATTCGATTTTTGCAAGTTGCTATCTAATTCGATTGGAATCGAGCCAATGAAAAGTGGCCTTTGATTTTATGATAACTTCGGGTTTGTTCATTTTTGGCGAATTGCTAGTCTAATTCGATTGGAATCGAGCCAAAGAAAAGTGGTTTTTCATTTCATGACAACTTCGTGTTTGATCGTTTTGGCGAATTGCTAGTCTAAATCGATTGGAATCGAGCTAATGAAAAGGTGATTTTGATTTCATGATAACTTCGGGTTTGTTCGTTTTTGACGAATTGTTAGTCTAATTCGATTGGAATTGGGCTAATCAAAATAGGTTTTTCATTTCATGATAACTTCGGGTTTGTTCATTTTTGGCGAATTGCATGGCTAATTCGATTGAAATCGAGCCAAAGAAAAGTGGTTTTTCATTTCTTGATAACTTCGTGCTTGATCATTTTTGGCGAATTGCTAGTCTAAATCGATTGGAATCGAGCTAATGAAAAGATGATTTTGATTTCACGATAACTTCGGGTTTATTCATTTTTGATGAAGTGCTAGTCTAATTCGATTGGAATTGAGCTAATGAAAAGGGGTTTTTCATTTCATGATAACTTCATGTTTGTTCATTTTTGGCGAATTGCTTGTCTAATTCGATTGGAATCTAACTAATAAAAAGTGGCTTTTGATTTCATGGTAACTTAGGGTTTGTTCATTTTTGGCGTATTACTAGTCCAATTCAATTGGAATCGAGCCAAAGAAAAGTGGTTTTTTCATTTCATGATAACTTCGTGCTTGCTCATTTTTGGCGAATTGCTAGTCTAAATCGATTGGAATCGAGCTATTGAAAAGATGATTTTGATTTCATGATAACTTCAGGTTTGTTCCTTTTTGGCGAATTGCTAGTCTAATTCGATTGGAATCGATCCATTGAAAAGAGTTTTTTCATTTCATGATAACTTCGGGTTTGTTCATTTTTGGCGAATTGCTAGTCCAATTCGATTGGAATCGAACAAATGAAAAGTGGTTTTTGATTTAATAATAACTTCGAGTTTGTTCATTTTTGGTGAATTTCTAGTCCAAATCGAATGGAATCGTGCAAGTGAAAAGTGGCTTTTGATTTCATGATGACTTCGATTTATTCATTTTTGGCGAATTGCTATCTAATTCGATTGGAATCGAGCCAATGAAAAGTGGCTTTTGATTTCATGATAACTTCGGGGTTATTCATTTTTGGCGAATTGCTATCTAATTCGATTGGAATCGAGCCAATGAAAAGTGGCTTTTGATTTCATGATAACTTCGGGTTTGTTCATTTTTGGCTAATATCTAGTCTAAATCGATTGGAATCGCGCAAGTGAAAAGTGGCTTTTGATTTCATGATAACTTCGATTTATTCGTTTTGGGCGAATTGCTACTAATTCGATTGGAATCCAGCTAATGAAAAGTGGCTTTTGATTTCATGATAACTTAGGGTTTGTTCATTTTTGGCGTACTGCTAGTCTAATTCGATTGGAATCGATCCAAAGAAAAGTGATTTTTCATTTCATGATAACTTCGTGTTTGTTCGTTTTTGGCGATTTGCTAGTCTAAATCAATTGGAATCGAGCTAATGAAATGATGATTTTGATTTCATGATAACTTCGGGTTTGTTCATTTTTGGCGAATTGTTAGTCTAATTCGATTGGAATCGAGCCAATGAAAAGAGGTCTTTCATTTCATGATAACTTTGGGTTTCTTCATTTTTGGTGAATTGCTACTCCATTTCGATTGGAATCGAGCCAATGAAAAGTAGCTTTTGATTTCATGATAACTTCGGGGTTATTCATTTTTGGCGAATTGCTAGTCTAAATCGATTGGAATCGTGAGAGTGAAAAGTGGCTTTTGATTTCATGATGAGTTCGATTTATTCGGTTTTTGGGAATTGCTATCTAATTCGATTGGAATCGAGCCAATGAAAAATGGCTTTTGATTTTATGATAACTTCGGGTTTGTTCATTTTTGGCGAATTGCTAGTCTAATTCGATTGGAATCGAGCCAAAGAAAAGTGGTTTTTCATTTCATGATAACTTCGTGTTTGATCATTTTAGCGAATTGCTAGTCTAAATCGATTGGAATCAAGCGAATGAAAAGGTGATTTTGATTTCATGATAACTTCGGGTTTGTTCGTTTTTGACGAATTGTTAGTCTAATTCGATTGGAATTGGGCTAATCCAAAGAGGTTTTTCATTTCATGATAACTTCGGGTTTGTTCATTTTTGGCGAATTGCATGTCTAATTCGATTGGAATCGAGCCAAAAAAAGTGGTTTTTCATTTCATGATAACTTCAAGTTTGTTCATTTTTGGCGAATTGCAAGTCTAATTCGATTGGAATAGTGCCAAAGAAAATTCGTTTTTCATTTCATGATAAATTCAGATTTATTCATTTTTGGCGAATTACCAGTCCAATTCAATTGGAATCGAGCCAATGAAAAGTGGCTTTTGATTTCTTTATAACTTCGGGTTTGTTCGTTTTTGTAGTATTTCTAGTCTAATTCGATTGGAATCAAGCCAAAGAATACTGGTTTTTCATTTCATGATAACTTCGTGTTTGTTCGTTTTTGGCGAATTGCTAGTCTAAATCGATCGGAATCGAGCTAATGAAAAGTTGAGTTTGATTTCATGATAACTTCGAGTTTGTTCATTTTTGGCGAATTGCTAGTCTAATACGATTGGAATCGAGTCAATGAAAAGTGGTTTTCCATTTCATGATAACTTCGGGTTTGTTCGTTTTTGGCAAATTACGAGTCCAATTCGATTGGAATCGAGCAAGTGAAAAGTGGATTTTGATTTCATGATAACTTCGATTTGTTCATTTTTGGCGAATTGCGATCTAATTCGATTGGAATCGAGCCAATGAAAAGTGGCTTTTGATTTCATGATAACTTTGGGTTTGTTCATTTTTGGCGAATTGCAAGTCTAAATCAATTGGAATCATGCAAGTGAAAAGTGTCTTTTGATTTCATGATAACTTCAGTTTATTCATTTTTTGCGAATTGTTATCTAATTCGATTAGGATCGGGCCAATGAAAAGTGGCTTTTTATTTCATGATAACTTCGGGTTTGTTCGTTTTTGACGTATTGCTTGTCTAATTCGATTGGAATCAAGCCAAAGAAAAATGGTTTTTCATTTCATGATAACTTCGTGTTTGATCATTTTTGACGATTTGCGAGTCTAAATCGATTGGAATCGAGCTAATGAAAAGATGATTTTGATTTCATCATAACTTCGGCTTTGTTCATTTTTGGCGAATTGCTATCCTAATTTGATTGGAATCGAGCCAATGAAAAGAGGTTTTTCATTTAATGATAACTTCGGGATTTTTCATTTTTGGCGAATTGCTAGTCCGATTTGATTGGAATTGAGCCAATGAAAAGTGGCTTTTGATTTCATGATAACTTCGAGTTTGTTCATTTTTGGCAAATTGCTAGTCCAATTCGATTTGAATCAAGCCAATGAAAAGTGGCATTTTATTTCATGATAACTTTTCGTTAGTTTGTTTTTGGCGAATTGCTAGTCTAATTCGATTGTAATTGAGCCAGAGAACAGTGGTTTTTCATTTCATGATAACTTCGAATTTGTTCCTTTTTGGCAAATTGTTAGTCTAAATCGATTGGAATCGAGGTAATGAAGAGTTGATTTTGATTTCATGATAACTTCGGGTTTGATCATTTTTGGCGACATGCTAGTCTAATTCGATTGGAACCGAGCCAATGAAAAGTGGTTTTTCGCTTCATGATAACTTCGGGTTTGTTGGTTATTGGAGAATTGCTAGTCCAATTCGATTGGAATCGAGCCATTGAAAATTGGCTTTTGATTTCATGATAACTTTGGATTTGTTCGATTTTGGCTAATTACTAGTCTAAATCGATTGGAATTGAGCCGATGAAAAGTGACTTTTGATTTCATGATAACTTCAGGTTTGTTTATTTTTGGAGAATTACAAGTCTAATTCGATTGGAATCGAGCCAAAGAAAAGTTGCTTTTCATTTCATGATAACTTCGAGTTTATTCATTTTTGGCGAATTACTAGTCTAAATTGATTGGAATCGAGCTAATGAAAAGTTGATTTTAATTTCATGATAACTTCGGGTTTGTTCGTTTTTGGCGACTTGCTAGTCTAGTTCGATTGGAATCGAGCCAATGAAAAGTGGTTTTTCATTTCATGATAACTCGGGTTTGTTCATTTTTGACAAATTACTAGTCCAATTCGATTGGAATCGAGCTAATGAAAAGTGGCTTTTGACTTTATGATAACTTTGGGTTAGTTCATTTTTGGCAAATTGCTAGTCTAATTCGATTGGAATCGAGCAAGAGAACAGTGGTTTTTCATATCATTACAATTTCGGATTTGTTCCTTTTTGGAAAATTGCTAGTCTAAATCGATTGGAATCGAGCTAATGAAAAGTTGATTTTGATTTCGTGATAACTTCGGGTTTGTTCGTTTTTGGCGAATTACTAGTCTAATTCGACTGGAATCAAGTCAATGAAAGGTGGTTTTAGATTTCATGATAACTTCAGTTTGTTCATTTTTGGCGAATTGTGATCTAATTCGATTGGAATTGAGCCAATGAAAAGTGGCATTTGATTTCATGATAACTTCGGGTTTGTTCATTTTTGGCGAATCGCTAGACTAAATCGATTGGAATTGTGCAAGTGAAAAGTGGCTTTTGATTTCATGATAACTTCAGTTTGTTCATTTTTGGCGAATTGTGATCTAATTCGATTGGAATTGAGCCAATGAAAAGTGGATTTTGATTTCATGATAACTTCGGGTTTGTTCATTTTTGGCGAATTGCTAGTCTAAATCGATTGGAATCGTGCAAGTGAAAAGTGGCTTTTGATTTCATGATAACTTCGGTTTATTCATTTTTGGCGAATTGCTATCTAATTTGATTGGAATCGAGCCAATGAATATTGGCTTTTGATTTCATGATAACTTCGGTTTGTTCGTTTTGGGCGAATTGCTAGTCTAAATCGATTGGAATCGAGGTAATGAAAAGATGATTTCAATTTCATGATAACCTTGGGTTTGTTTATTTTTGGCGAATTGCTAGTCTAATTCGATTGGAATCGAGCCAATGAAAAGAGGTTTTTCATTTCATGATAACTTCGGGTTTGTTCGTGTTTGGCGAATTACTAATCCAATTCAATTGGAATCAAGCCAATGAAAAGTGGCTTTTGATTTCATGATAACTTTGGATTTGTTCATTTTTGGCGAATTGCTAGTCTAAATCGATTGAAATTGAGCCAATGAAAAGTAGCTTTTGATTTCATGATAACTTCAGGTTTGTTTATTTTTTACGAATTACAAGTCTAATTCGATTGGAATCGAGCCAAAGAACAGTGGTTTTTCTTTTCATGATGATTTCAGGTTTGTTCGTTTTTGGCGAATTGCTAGTCTAAATCGATTGGAATCGAGCTTATGAAAAGTTGATTTTGATTTCATGATAACTTCATGTTTGTTCTTTTTGGCAACTTGCTAGTCTAATTCGATTAGAATCGAGCCAATGAAAAGTGGATTTTCATTTCATGATAACTTCGGGTATGTTCATTTTTCACGAATTGCTAGTCCAATTCGATTGGAATCGAGCCAATGAAAATTGGCCTTTGATTTCATGATAACTTCAGGCTTGTTCGTTTTTTGCAAATTCCTAGTCCACCTCAATTAGAATCGAGCCAACGAAAAGTGGGTTTTGATTTCACGATAACTTCGGGTTTGTTCAATTTTGGCGAATTACAAGTCTAATTCGATTGGAATCTAGCCAAAGAAAGGTGGTTTTTCATGACAACTTCGGGTTTGTTCATTTTTGACGAATTGCTAGTCTAAATCGATTGGAATCGAGCTAATGAAAAGTGGTTTTCAATTTCATGATAACTTTGGGTTTGTTCATTTTTGGCGACTTGCTAGTTTAATTCAATTGAAATCGAACCAATGAAAAGTGGTTTTTCATTTCATGATAATTTCGCGCTTGTTCTTTTTTGCCAATTGCTAGTCCAATCGATATGAATCGAGCCAATGAAAAGTGGGTTTTGATTTCATTATAACTTTGGGTTAGTTCATTTTTGGCGAATTGCTAGTCTAATTCGATTGTAATCGAGCCAGAGAACAGTGGTTTTTCATTTCATGATAACTTCGAATTTGTTCCTTTTTGGCGAATTGCTAGTCTAAATCGATTGGAATCAAGCTACTGAAAAGATGATTTTGATTTCATGATAACTTCGTGTTTGTTCATTTTTGGCGAATTGCTAGTCTAATTCGATTGGAATCGATCCAATGAAAAGAGGTTTTTCATTTCATGATAACTTCGGGTTTGTTCATTTTTGGCGAATTGCTAGTCCAATTTGATTGGAATCAAGCAAGAGAAAAGTGGATTTAGATTTAATGATAACTTCAGTTTGTTCATTTTTGGTGAATTGCGATCTAATTCGATTGGAATCGAGCTAATGAAAAGTGACTTTTGATTTCATGATAACTTCGGGTTTGTTCATTTTTGGCGAATTGCTAGTCTAAATCGATTGGAATCGTTCAAGTGAAAAGTGGCTTTTGATTTCATGATAACTTCGGTTTATTCATTTTTGGCGAACTACTATCTAATTCGATTGGAATCGAGCCCAAAAAAAGTGGCTTTTGATTTCATGATAACTTTGGGTTTGTTCATTTTTGGCGAATTGCTAGTCTAATTCAATTGGAATCGAGCCAAAGAAAAGTGGTTTTTCATTTAATAATAACTTCGTGTTTGATCGTTTTTGGCGAATTGCTAGTCTAAATCAATTGGAATAGAGCTAATGAAAAGATGTTTTCGATTTAATGATAACTTCGTGTTTGTTCATTTTTGGCGAATTGCTAGTCTAATTCGATTGGAATTAAGTTAATGAAAAGAGGTTTTTCATTTCATGATAACTTCGGGTTTGTTCGTTTTTGGCGAATTGCTAGTCCCATTTGATTGGAATCAAGCTAATGAAAAGCGGCTTTCGATTTCATGATAACTTCGAGTTTGTTCATTTTTGGGCGAATTGCTAGTCTAAATCGATTGGAATTGAGCCAGTGAAAAGTGGCTTTTGATTTCATGATAACATCAAGTTTGCTCATTTTTGGTGAATTACAAGTTTAATTCGATCGTAATCGAGTCAAAGAAAAGTGGTTTTTTTCATTTCTTGAGAACTTCGGATTTGTTCATTTTTGGCGAATTGCTAGTCTAATTCAATTGGAATCGAGCTAATAAAAAGTTGTTTTTCATTTCATGATAACTTCGGGTTTGTTCATTTTTGGCGAATTGCTAATCTAAATCGATTGGAATCGAGCCAATGAAAAGGGGCTTTTGATTTCATGATAACTTCGGGTTTGCTCGTTTTTTGGCGAATTGCATGTTCAATTCAATTGGAATCGAGCCAAAGAAAAGTGGTTTTTCATTTCATGATAACTTCGGGTTAGTTCGTTTTCGGCAAATTGCTTGGAATCGAGCCAATGAAAATTGGCTTTTGATTTCATGATAACTGCGGGTTTGTTCATTTTTGGCGAATTTCTAGTCAATTCGATTGGAATCGAGCCAATGAAAAGTGGCTTTTGATTTCATGATAACTTTGGGTTTGTTCATTTTTGGCGAATCGCAAGTCTAAATCGAATGGAATCGTGCAAGTGAAAAGTGGCCTTTGATTTCATGATAATTTCGGTTTATTCGTTTCTGGCGAATTGCTATCCAATTCGATTGGAATCGAGCCAATGAAAAGTGGTTTTTCATTTCATGATAACTTCGGGTTTGTTCATTTTTGGCAAATTGCGATCTAATTCGATTGAAATCGAGCCAATGAGAAGTGGCTTTTGACTTCATGATAACTTCGGGTTTGTTCATTTTTTGCGAATTTCTAGTCTAAATCGATTGGAATCGTGCAAGTGAAAAGTGGCATTTGATTTCATGATAACTTCGATTTATTCATTTTTGGCGAATTTCTATCTAATTCGATTGGAATCGAGCCAATGAAAAGTGACTTTTGATTTCATGATAACTTTGGGTTTGTTCATTTTTGGCGAATCGATAGTCTACTTCGATTGGAATCGAGCCAAAAAAAAGTGGTTTTTGATTTCGTGATAACTTCGGGTTTGTTCGTTTTCGGCGAATTGCTAGTCTAAATGAATTAGAATCGAGCCAATGAAAAGTGGTTCTTCATTTCCTGATAACTTTGGGTTTGTTCGTTTTTGGCGAATTGCTAGTCCAATTTGATTGGAGTCGAGGCAATGAAAAGTGGCTTTTGACTTCACGATAACTTTAGGTTAGTTCATTTTTGGCGATTTGCTAGTCTAATTAGATTGGAATCGAGCCAAAGAACAGTGGTTTTTCATTTCATGATAACTTCGGGTTTGTTTCTTTTTCGCGAATTGCTAGTCTAAATCGATTGGAATCGAGCTAATGAAAAGTTGATTTTGATTTCATGATAACTTCGGGTTTGTTCATTTTTGGCGAATTGCTAGTCTAATTCGATTGTAATCGAGCCAATGAAAAGTGGTTTTTCATTTCATGATAACTTCGGGTTTGTTCGTTTTTGGCAAATTGCTAGTCAATTCGATTGGAATCGAGCTAATGAAAAGTGGCTTTTGATTTCATGATAACTTTGGGTTTGTTCATTTTTGGCGAATCGCAAGTCGAAATCGAATGGAATCGTGCAAGTGAAAAGTGGCCTTTGATTTCATGATAACTCCGGTTTATTCATTTTTGGCGAATTGTTATCTAATTCGCTTGGAATCGAGCCAATGAAAAGTGGTTTTTCATTTCATGATAACTTCAGGTTTGTTCATTTTTGGCGAATTGCGATCTAATTCGATTGAAATTGAGCCCATGAGATGTGGCTTTTGACTTCATGATAACTGCTGGTTTGTTCACTTTTGGGGAATTTCTAGTCTAAATCGATTGGAATCGTGCAAGTGAAAAGTGGTCTTTGATTTCATGGTAACTGCGGTTATTCGTTTTTGGCGAATTGCTATCTAATCCGATTGGAATCAAGCCAGTGAAAAGTGACTTTTGATTTCATGATAACTTTGGGTTTGTTCATTTTTGGTGAATCGATAGTCTACTTCGATTGGAATCGAGCCAAAAAAAAGTGGTTTTTGATTTCGTGATAACTTCGGGTTTGATCATTTTTGGCGAATTGCTAGTCTAAATCAATTAGAATCGAGCCAATGAAAAGTGGTTCTTCATTTCATGATAACTTTGGGTTTGTTCATTTTTGGCGAATTGCTAGTCCAATTTGATTGGAGTCGAGGCAATGAAAAGTGGCATTTGATTTCACGATAACTTTAGGTTAGTTCGTTTTTGGCAATTTGCTAGTCTAATTAGATTGGAATCGACCCAAAGAACAGTGATTTTTCATTTCATGATAACTTCGAGTTTGTTTCTTTTTGGCGAATTGCTAGTCTAAATCGATTGGAATCGAGCTAATGAAAAGTTGATTTTGATTTCATGATAACTTCGGGTTTGTTCATTTTTGGCGAATTGCTAATCTAATTCGATTGTAATCGAGCCAATGAAAAGTGGGTTTTCATTTCATGATAACTTAGGGTTTGTTCGTTTTTGGCGAATTGCTAGTCCAATTCGATTGGAATCGAGCCAATGAAAAGTGGCTTTTGATTTCATGATAAATTCGGGTTTGTTCATTTTTGGTGAATCGCAAATCTAAATCGAATTGAATCGAGCCAATGAAAACTGGTTTTTGATTTCATGATAACTTCAAGTTTGTTCATTTTTGGCGAATTGCAAGTCTTATTCGATTGGAATCGAGCCAAAGAAAAGCGATTTTTCATTTCATGATAACTCTGGGCTTTTTCATTTTTGGCGAATTGCTAGTCTAAATCGATTAGAATCGGGCTAATGAAAAGCAGATTTTGATTTCCTGAAAAGTTTGAGTTTGTTCATTTTTGGCGAATTACTCGTCCAATTCGATTGGAATCGAGCCAATGAAAATTGGGTTTTCATCTCATGATAACTTCGGGTTTTTTCGTTTTCAGAGAATTGCTAGTCCAATTCGATTGGAATCGAGCCAATGAATAGTAGCTTTATATTTCATGATAATTTTGGGTTAGTTCGTTTTTGGCGAATTCCTAGTCTAATTCAATTGGAATCGAGCCAAAGAACAGTGGTTTTACATTTTATGATATCTTCAGGTTTGATCTTTTTTGGTGAATAGCTTGCCTAAATCGATTGGAATCGAGCTAACGATAAGTTGATTTTGATTTCATGATAACTTCGGGTTTGTTCATATTTGGCGAATTGCTAGTCTAATTCGATTGGAATCGAGCCAATGAAAAGTGATTTTTCATTTCATGATAACGTCGGGTTTGTTCGTTTTTGGCAAATTGCTGTCCAATTCAATTGGAATCGAGCCAATGAAAAGTGGCTTTTGATTTCATGATAACTTCGTGTCTGTTCATTTTTGGCGAATTGCTAGTCCAATTCGATTGGAATCGAGCCAATGAAAAGTGGCTTCTGATTTCATGATAACTTCATGTTAGTTCATTTTTAGCGAATTACTAGTCTACTTCGATTGGAATCGAGCCAAAGAAAAGTAATTTTTCATTTCATGATAACTTCGGGTTTGTTCATTTTTGGTGAATTGCTAGTCTAAATTGATTGGAATCGAGCCAATGAAAAGTTGTTCTTCATTTCTGATAACTTCGTGTTTGTTCGTTTTTGGCGAATTGCTAGTCTAAATCGATTTGAATCGAGCCAATGAAAAGTGGCTTTTGCTTTCATGATAAATTCATTTCGTTCGTTTTTGGCGAATTGCGATCTAATTCAATTGGAATCGAGCCAATGAAAAGTGGTTTTTCAATTCATGATAACTTCGGGTTTGTCCATTTTTGGCGTATTACTAGTCCAATTCGAATGGAATCGGGCCAATGAAAAGTGGCCTTTGATTTCATGATAACTTCGGGTTTGTTCGTTTTTGGAGAATTGCTAGTCTAAATCGATTGGAATCGAGCTAATGAAAAGATGATTTTGATTTCATGATAACTTCGGGTTTGTTCGTTTTCGACGAATCGCTAGTCTAAATCGATTGGAATCGGGCCAATGAAAAGTGGCTTTTGATTTCATGATAACTTCGGGTTTGTTCGTTTTCGACGAATCGCTAGTCTAAATCGATTGGAATCGGGCCAATGAAAAGTGGCTTTTGATTTCATGATAACTTCGGGTTTGTTCGTTTTCGACGAATCGCTAGTCTAAATCGATTGGAATCGGGCCAATGAAAAGTGGCTTTTGATTTCATGATAACTTAGGGTTTGTTCATTTTTGGCGAATTGCATGTCTAATTCGATTGGAATTGAGCCAAAGAAAAGTGGGTTTTCATTTTATGATGGCTTCGAGTTTGTTCATTTTTGACGAATTGCTAGTCTATATCGATTAGAATCGGGTTAATGAAAAGCAGATTTTGATTTCATGAAAATTTCGAGTTTGTTCGTTTTTGATGAATTACTAGTCCAATTCGATCGGAATGAGCCAATGAAAAGTGGGTTTTCATTTCATGATAACTTTGGGTTCATTTGTTTTCGGCGAAATGCTAGTCCAATTCAATTGGAATCGAGCCAATGAAAAGTGGCTTTTGATTTCATGATAATTTTGGGTTAGTTCGTTTTTGGCGAATTGCTAGTCTAATTCAATTGGAATCGAGCCAAAGAATAGTGGTTTTACATTTCATGATAACTTCGGGTTTGATCCTTTTTTATGAATTGCTTGTCTAAATCGATTGGAATCGAGCTAATGAAAAGTTGATTTTGATTTCATGATAACTTCGGGGTTGTTCATTTTTATGAATTGCTAGTCTAAGTCGATTGGAATCGAGCCAATGAAAAGTGGTTTTTCAATTCATGATAACGTCGGGTTTGTTCGTTTTTGGCGAATTGCTAGTGCAATTCGATTGGAATTGAGCCAATGAAAAGTGGCTTTTGATTTCATGATAACTTCGGGTTTGTTCGTTTTTGGCGAATTGTTAGTCCAATTCGATTGGAATCGAGCCAATGAAAAGTGGCTTTTGATTCCATGAAAACTTCATGTTATTTCATTTTTAATGAATTGCTAGTCTATTTCGATTGGAATCGAGCCAAAGAAAAGTAGTTTGTCACTTCATGATAACTTCAGGTTTGTTCATTTCTTGGCGAATTGTTATTCTAAATTGATTGGAATCGGGCCAATGAAAAGTTGTTCTTCATTTCATGATAACTTCGGGTTTGTTCATTTTGGCGAATTGCTAGTCTAAATCGATTGGAATCGAGCTAATGAAAAGTGGCTTTTGATTTCATGATAACTTCAGTTTGTTCATTTTTGGCGAATTGTGATCTAATTCGATTGGAATCGAGCTAATGAAAAGTGGCTTTTGATTTCATGATAACTTCGAGTTTGTTCATTTTTTCCAAATTTCTAGTCTAAATCGATTGGAATCGTGAAAGTGATGAGTGGACTTTAATTTCATCATAACTTTGATTTATTCATTTTTCACGATTTGCTATCTAATTCGATTGGAATCGAGCCATTGAAAAGTGGCTTTTGATTTCATGATAACTTTGGGTTTGTTCGTTTTTGGAGCGAATTGCTAGTCTACTTCGATTGGAATCGAGCCAATGAAAAGTAGCCTTTGATTTCATGATAACTTTGGGTTTGTTCGGTTTTGGCGAATTGCTAGTCTTAATTGATTGGAATCAAGCCAATGAAATGTGGCCTTTGATTTCATGATATCTTCGGGTTTGTTTGTTTTTGGCCAATTGCTAGTCTAATTCAATTGGAATCGAGCCAATGAAAAGTTGTTTTTCATTTCATGATAACGTCGGGTTTGTTCATTTTTGGAGAATTACTAGTGCAATTCGACTGGAATCGAGCCAATGAAAATTAGCTTTTGATTTCATGATAACTGCGGGTTTGTTCGTTTTTGGCGAATTGCTAGTCCAATTCGATTGGAATCGAGCCAATGAAAAGTGGCTTTTGATTTCATGATAACTACATGTTCATTTTTGGCGAATTGCTAGTCTACTTCGATTGGAATCTAGCCAAAGAAAAGTAGTTTTTCATTTCATGATAACTTCGGGTTTGTTCATTTTTGGCGAATTGCTAGTCTAAATCGATTGGAACCTTGCAAGTGAAAAGTGGCCTTTGATTTCATGATAACTTCGGTTTATTCATTTTTGCCGAATTGCTATCTAATTCGATTGGAATCGAGCCATTGAAAACTGGCTTATGATTTCTTGATAACTTTGGATTTGTTCGTTTTTGGCGAAATGATAGTCTAATTCGATTGGAATCGACCCAATGAATAGTAGTTTCTCATTTCATGATAACTTAGGGTTTGTTCGATTTTGGCGAATTGCTAGTCTTAATCGATTGGAATGGAGCCAATGAAAAGTGGCTTTTGA
The DNA here is from genome assembly GCF_002742605.1 of Olea europaea var. sylvestris. Classification (NCBI taxonomy): domain Eukaryota; kingdom Viridiplantae; phylum Streptophyta; class Magnoliopsida; order Lamiales; family Oleaceae; genus Olea; species Olea europaea. The sequence continues at coordinate 60,309 of NW_019234655.1, forward strand.
TTTAATGATATGTTCGGGTTTGTTCGTTTTTGGTGAATTGGAAGTCTAATTCAATTGGAATCGAGCCAATGAAAAGTGGTTTTTCATTTCATGATAACGTCGGGTTTGTTCGTTTTTGGCGAATTGCTAGTCTAATTCAATTGGAATCGAGCCGATGAAAAGTGGTTTTTCATTTCATGATAACGTCGGGTTTGTTCGTTTTTGGCGAATTGCTAGTCTAATTCAATTGGAATCGAGCCGATGAAAAGTGGTTTTTCATTTCATGATAACGTCGGGTTTGTTCGTTTTTGGCGAATTGCTAGTCTAATTCAATTGGAATCGAGCCGATGAAAAGTGGTTTTTCATTTCATGATAACGTCGGGTTTGTTCGTTTTTGGCGAATTGCTAGTCTAATTCAATTGGAATCGAGCCGATGAAAAGTGGTTTTTCATTTCATGATAACGTCGGGTTTGTTCGTTTTTGGCGAATTGCTAGTCTAATTCGATTGGAATCGAGCCATTGAAAAGTGGCTTTTGATTTCTTGATAACTTTGGGTTTGTTCGTTTTTGCCGAAATGCTAGCCTAATTCGATTGGAATCGAGCCAACGAATAGTAGTTTTTCATTTCATGATAACTTCGGGTTTGTTCGGTTTTGGCGAATTGCTAGTCTTAATCGATTGGAATCGAGCCAATGAAAAGTGAATTTTGATTTCATGATATGTTCGGGTTTTTTCATTATTGGTAAATTGGAAGTCTAATTCAATTGGAATCGAGCCAATGAAAAGTGGTTTTTCATTTCATGATAACGTCGGGTTTGTTCGTTTTTGGCGGTTTGCTAGTCCAATCCGGTTGGAATCCAGCCAATGAAAAGTGGCTTTTGATTTCATGATAACTTTGGGTTAGTTTGTTTTTGGCGAATTGCTAGTCTAAATCGAGCGGAATCAAGCCAAAGAACAGTGGTTTTTCATTTCACGATAACTTCGGGTTTGTTCGATTTTAGGAAATTGCGAGTCTAAATCGATTGGAATCGAGCTAATGAAAAGTTGATTTTGATTTCATGATAGCTTTTGGTTTATTCGTTTTTGGCGAATTGTTAGTCCAATTCGATTGGAATCGAGCCAATGAAAAGTGGTTTTTCATTTCATGATAACTTCGGGTTTGTTCGTTTTTTGGCGAATTGCATGTTCAATTCAATTGGAATCGAGCCAAAGAAAAGTGGTTTTTCATTTCATGATAACTTCGGGTTAGTTCGTTTTCGGCAAATTGCTAGTCCAATTTGATTGGAATCGAGCAAATGAAAAGTGGCTTTTGATTTCATGATAACTTCGGGTTTGTCATTTTTCGCCAATTGCTAGCCTAATTCGATTGGAATCGAGCCAAAGAAAAGTAGTTTTTCATTTCATGATAACTTCGGGTTTGTTCATTTTTGGCTAATTGCTAGTCTAAATTGATTGGAATCGAGCCAATGTGAAGTTGTTCTTCATTTCATGATAACTTCGGGTTTGTTCGTTATTGCCAAATTGCTAGTCTAAATCGATTGGAATCGAGCTAATGAAAAGTGGCTTTTGATTTGATGATAACTTCAGTTTGTTTATTTTTGACGAATTGCGATCTAATTCGATTGGAATCGAGCCAATGAAAAGTGGCTTTTGATTTCATGATAACTTCGGGTATGTTCATTTTTGGTGAATTTCTAGTCTAAATCGATTGGAACTTTGCAAGTGAAAAGTGGCCTTTGATTTCATGATAACTTCGATTTATTCATTTTTGGCGAATTGCTATCTAATTCGATTGGAATCGAGCCATTGAAAGGTGGCTTTTGATTTCATGATATCTTTGGGTTTGTTCGTTTTTGGCGAAATGCTAGTCTAATTCGATTGGAATCGAGCCAATGAAAAGTAGTTTTCATTTCATGATAACTTCGGGTTTGTTCATTTTTTGCGAATTGCTAGTCCAATTCGATTGGAATCGAGCCAATGAAAATTTGCCTTTGATTTCATGGTAACTTCGGGTTTGTTCGGTTTTGGCGAATTGCTAGTCTTAATCGATTGGAATCGAGCCAATGAAAAGTGGCTTTTGATTTCATGATATCTTCGGGTTTGTTCGTTTTTGGCGAACTGCTAGTCTAATTCAATTTGAATCGAGCCAATGAAAAGTGGTTTTTCATCCCATGATAACGTCGGGTGTGTTCATTTTTTGCGAATTGCTAGTCCAATTCGATTGGAATCCAGCCAATGAAAAGTGGCTTTTGATTTCATGAAAACTTTGGGTTAGTTCATTTTTGGCTAATTGCTAGTCTAATTCGAGTGGAATTGAGCAAAAGAACAGTGGTTTTTCATTTTCGGATAACTTCAGGTTTGTTCCTTTTTGGCGAATTGCGAGTCTAAATCGATTGGAATCGAGTTAATGAAAACTTGATTTTGATTTCATGATAACTTTCGATTTGTTCGTTTTTGGTGAATTGTTGTCTAATTCGATTGGAATCGAGCCAATGAAAAGAGGCTTTTCATTTCATGATAACTTCGGATTTGTTCGTTTCTGGCGAATTACATGTCTAATTCGATTGGAATCAAGCCTAAGAAAAGTGAAAAATTCATGATAACTTCGAGTTATTTTGTTTTTGGAAAATTGCTAGTCCAATTCAATTGTAATCGAGCCAATGAAAAGTGGCTTTCGATTTCATGATAACTTCGGGTTTGTTCATTTTTGGCCAATTGCTAGTCTAATTCGTTTAGAATCAAACCAAAGAAAAGTTGTTTTTCATTTCATGATAACTTCTTGTTTGTTCATTTTTGGCTAATTGCTAGTCTAAATCGACTGGAATCGAGCTAATGAAAAGATGATTTTGATTTCATGATAACTTCAGGTTTGTTCGTTTTTAGCGAATTGCTAGTCCAATTCGATTGGAATCGAGCCAATGAAAAGTGGCTTTTGATTTCATGATAACTTCGGTTAGTTCGTTTTTGGCGAATTGCTAGTTTAATTCGATTGGAATCGATCGAAAGAACAGTGGGTTTTCATTTCATGATAACTTCGGGTTTGTTCCTTTTTGACGAATTGCTAGTCTAAATCGATTGGATCGAGCTAATGAAAAGTTGATTTTGATTTCATGATAACTTAAGGTTTGTTCCTTTTTGGCGAATGCTAGTCTAATTAAATTGGAATCGAGCCAATCAAAAGTTATTTTTCATTTTATGGTAACTTCGGGTTTGTTCGTTTCTGGAGAATTGCTAGTGCAATTCGAGTGGAATTGAGGCAATGAAAAGTGGCTTTTGATTTCATGATAACTTCGGGTTTGTTCATTTTTGAAGAATCGCAAGTCTAAATCGATTGGAATCGAGCCAATGAAAACTGGCTTTTGATTTCATGATAACTTCAGGTTTGTTCATTTTTGGCGAATTGCAAGTCTAATTCGATTGGAATCCAGCCAAAGAAAAGTGGTTTTTCATTTCATGATAACTTCGGGTTTGTTCATTTTTGGCGAATTGCTAGTCTAAATCGATTAGAACCGGGCTAATGAAAAGTTGATTTCATGATAAGTTCGAATTTGTTCATTTTTGGCGAATTACTAGTCCAATTCGATTGGAATCGAGCAAATGAAAAGTGGGTATTCATTTCATGATAACTTCGGGTTGTTCATTTTTGGCGAATTACTAGTCCAATTCGATTGGAATCGAGCCCATGAAAAGAGGTTTTTCATTTCATGATAACGTCGGGTTTGTTCGTTTTTAGCGAATTGCTAGTCCAATTCGGTTGGAATCCAGCCAATGAAAAGTGGCTTTTGATTTCTTGATAACTTTGGGTTTGTTCGTTTTTGCCGAAATGCTAGTCTAATTCGATTAGAATCGAGCCAATGAAAAGTCATTTTTCATTTCATTTCATGATAACGTCGGGTTTGTTCGTTTTTAGCGAATTGCTAGTCCAATTCGGTTGGAATCCAGCCAATGAAAAGTGGCTTTTGATTTCTTGATAACTTTGGGTTTGTTCGTTTTTGCCGAAATGCTAGTCTAATTCGATTAGAATCGAGCCAATGAAAAGTCATTTTTCATTTCATTTCATGATAACGTCGGGTTTGTTCGTTTTTAGCGAATTGCTAGTCCAATTCGGTTGGAATCCAGCCAATGAAAAGTGGCTTTTGATTTCAAGATAACTTTGGGTTAGTTCATTTTTGGCGAATTGCTAGTCTAAATCGAGCGGAATCAAGGCAAAGAATAGTGGTTTTTCATTTCACGGTAACTTCGGGTTTGTTCGTTTTTAGGGAATTGCAAGTCTAAATCGATTGGAATCGAGCTAATGAAAAGTTGATTTTGATTTCAGGATAGCTTTTGGTTTATTCATTTTTGGAGAATTGTTAGTCTAATTCGATTGGAATCGAGCCAATGAAAAGAGGTTTTTCATTTCATGATAACTTCGGGTTTGTTCGTTTTTTGGCAAATTGCATGTTCAATTCAATTCGAATCGAGCCAAAGAAAGGTGGTTTTTCATTTCATGATAACTTCGGGTTTGTTAGTTTTTGGCAAATTGCTAGTCCAATTCAATTGGAATCGAGCAAATGAAAAGTGGCTTTTGATTTCATGATAACTTCGGGTTTGTTCATTTTTCGCCAATTGCTAGCCTAATTCGATTGGAATCAAGCCAAAGAAAAGTTGTTTTTCATTTCATGATAACTTCGTGTTTGTTCATTTTTGGCTAATTGCTAGTCTAAATCGATTAAGATCGAGCTAATGAAAAGATGATTTTGATTTCATGACAACTTCAGGTTTGTTCGTTTTTCGCGAACTGCTTATCTAATTCGATTGGAATCGAGCCAATGAAAAGAGGTGTTTCATTTCATGATAACTTCAGGTTTATTTATTTTTGGCGAATTGCATGTCTAATTCGATTGGAATCGAGCTAATGAAAAGCGGTTTTTCATTTCATGATAACTTCGGGTTTGTTCGTTTTTTGGCGAATTCCTAGTCTAAATCGATTGGAATCGAGCTAATGAAAAGTTGATTTTGATTTCATGATAACTTCGGGTTTACTCATTTTTGGCTAATTGGTATCTAATTTGATTGGAATTGAGCCAAAGAAAAGTGATTTTTCATTTCATGATAACTTCATATTTGTTCATTTTTGGCGAATTTCTAGTCCAATTCTATTGGAATCGAGCTAATGAAAAGTGGCCTTTGATTTCATGATAACTTTGGGTTTGTTCGATTTTGGCGAATTGTTAGTCTTAATCGATTGGAATCGAGCCAATGAAAGCTGGCTTTTGATTTCATGATATCTTCGGGTTTGTTCATTTTTGGCGAATTGCTAGTCTAATTCGATTGGAATCGAGTCAATGAAAAGTGGTTTTTCATTTCATGATAGCGTCGGGTTTGTTCGTTTTTGGGGAATTGCTAGTGCAATTCGATTGGAATCAAGCCAACGAAAAGTGGCTTATGATTTCATGATAACTTCGGGTTTGTTCATTTTTGGCAAATTGCTAGCGCAATCAGATTGGAATCGAGCTAATGAAAAGTGGCTTTTGATTTCATGATAACTCCGGGTTAGTTCATTTTTGGCGAATTGCTAGTCTACTTCGATTGGAATCGAGCTAAAGAAAAGTGGTTTTTAATTTCATGATAACTTCGGGTTTGTTCATTTTTGCCGAATTGCTACTCTAAATTGATTGGAATCGAGCCAATGAAAACTTGTTCTTCATTTCATGATAACTTCGGGTTTGTTCATTTTTGGCGAATTGCGATCTAATTCGATTGGAATTGAGCCAATGAAAAGTGGATTTTGAATTCATGATAACTTCGGGTTCATTCATTTTTGGCGAATTTCTAGTCAAAATCGATTGGAATCTTACAAGTGAAATGTGGCCTTTGATTTCATTATAACTTCGGTTTATTCATTTTTGGCGAATTCCTATCTAATTCGATTGGAATCGAGCCAATGAAAAGTGACTTTTGATTTCATGATAACTTTAGGTTTGTTCGTTTTTGGCGAATCGCTAGTCTACTTCGATTGGAATCGAGCCAAAGAAAAGTGGTTTTTCATTTCATGATAACTTCGGGTTTGTTCATTTTTGGTGAATTGCTAGTCTAAATCGATTGGAATCGAGCCAATGAAAAGTGGTTCTTCATTTCATGATAACTTTGGGTTTGTTCATTTTTAACGAATTGCTAGCCCAATTCTATTGGTGTCGAGGCAATGAAAAGTGGCTTTTCATTTCATGATAACTTTAGGTTAGTTCGTTTTTGGCAAATTGCTATTCTAATTAGATTGGAATCGAGCCAAAGAACAGTGGTTTTCCATTTTATGATAACTTCGAGTTTGTTTCTTTTTGGCGAATTGCTTGTCTAAATCGATTGGAATCGAGCAAATGAAAAGTTCATTTTGATTTCATGATAATTTCGAGTTTGTTCGTTTTTGGCGAATTGCTAATCCCATTCGATTGGAATCAAGCCAATGAAAAGTCATTTTTCATTTCATGATAACTTCGAATTTGTTCATTTTTGGCAAATTGCTAGTCTAATTCGATTGGAATCGAGCCAATGAAAAGTGGCTTTTGATTTCATAATAACTTCGTGTTTGTTCATTTTTGGCGAATCGCAAGTCTAAATCGATTGGAATCGAGCCAATGAAAACTGACTTTTGATTTCATGATAGCTTCAGGTTTGTTCATTTTTGGCGAATTGCAAGTCTATTCGATTGGAATCGAGCCAAAGAAAAGTGATTTTTCATTTCATGATAACTTTGGGTTTGTTCGTTTTTGGAGAATTGCCAGTCTAAATCGATTAGAATCGGGTTAATGAAAAGCAGATTTTGATTTCATGATAAGTTCGAGTTTGTTCATTTTTGGCGAATTACTAGTCCAATTCGATTGGAATCGAGCCAATGAAAATTGGGTTTTCATTTCATGATAACTTTGGGTTTTTTCATTTTTGGCAAATTGCTAGTCCAATTCGATTGGAATCGAGCCAATGAAAATTGGGTTTTCATTTCATGATAACTTTGGGTTTGTTCGTTTTCAGCGATTTGCTAGTCCAATTCAATTGTAATCGATCCAATGAAAAGTGGCTTTTGATTTCATGATAATTTTGGGTTAGTTCGTTTTTAGCGAATTGCTAGTCTAATTCAATTGGAAACTAGCCAAAGAACATTGGTTTTGCATTTCATGATAACTATGGGTATGATCCTTTTTTGCGAATTGCTTATCTAAATCGATTGGAATCGAGCTAATGAAAAGTTGATTTTGAATTCATGATAACTTCAGGTTTGTTCAATTTTGGCGAATTGCTAGTCTAATTCGATTGGAGTCGAGCTAATGAAAAGTTGATTTTGATTTCATGATAACTTCGGGTTTGTTCGTTTTTGGCTAATTGCTATCTAATTTGATTGGAATCGAGCCAAAGAAAAGTGGTTTTTCATTTCATGATAACTTCGTGTTTGTTCGTTTTAGCGAATTGCAAGTCCGATTCGATTGGAATCGAGCCAATGAAAATTGATTTTTCGTTTCATGATAACGTCGTGTTTGTTCGTTTTTGGTAAATTGCTATGAAAAGTGGCTTTTGATTTCATGATAACTTCGAGTTTGTTCGTTTTTTGCGAATTCCTATTCCAATTCGATTGGAATCGAGCCAATGAAAAGTGGCTTTTCATTTCATGATAACTTCGTGTTAGTTCGTTTTTGGCGAATTGCTAGTCTACTTCGATTGGAATCGAGCCAAAGAAAAGTGGTTTTTCATTTCATGATAACTTCGGGTTTGTTCATTTTTGGTGAATTGCTAGTCTAAATTGATTGGAATCGAGCCAATTAAAAAATATTCTTCATTTCATGATAACCTCGGGTTTGTTCATTTTTGGCGAATTCCTAGTCTAATTCGATTGGAATCGAGCAAAAGAAAAGTGGTTTTTCATTTCAAGATAACTTTAGGTTTGCTTGTTTTTGGCGAACTGCTAGTCTACTTCGATTGGAATCAAGCCAATAAAAAGTGGTTTTTCATTTCATGATAACTTCGGGCTTATTCATTTTTGGCGAATTGCTAGTCCAATTCGATTGGAATTGAGCTAATGAAATGGGGCTTTTAATTTCATGATAACTTCGGGTTTGTTCGTTTTTGGCGAATTGCTAGTCTAATTCGATTGGAATCGAACCAAAGAAAAGTGGTTTTCCATGTCATGATAACTTTGGGTTTTTTCCTTTTTGGCGAATTGCTTGTCTAAATCGATTGGAATCAAGCCAATGTGGCTTTTGATTTCATGATAATTTCGGGTTTGTTTATTTTTAGCGAATTGCTAGTCTAATTCGATTGGAATCGAGCCAATGAAAAGTGATTTTTCATTTTGATGATAACTTCGGGTTTGTTGGTTTTTGGCGAATTGCTAGTCTAAATCGATTGTAATCAAGCCAATGAAAAGTGGCCTTTGATTTCTTGATAACTTTGGGTGTGTTTGCTTTTGGCGAATTGCTAGTCGAATTCTATTGGAATCAAACCAAAGAAAAGTGGTTTTCCATTTCATGATAACTTCGGGTTTGTTCGTTTTTGGTGAATTGCTAGTCCAATTCGATTGGAATCGACCCAATGAAAAGTGGCTTTTGATTTCATGATAACTTCGGGTTTGTTCATTTTTTGGCAAATTGCTAGTCTAATTCGATTGGAATCAAGCCAAAGAAAAGTTGTTTTTCATTTGGTGATGACTTCGGGTTTGTTCGTTTTTGGCGAATTGCTAGTGTAAATCGATTGGAATCGAGCTAATGAAAAGTTGATTTTGATTTCATGATAACTTTGGGTTTGTTCGTTTTTGGCGAATTACTAGTCTAATTCGATTGGAATCGAGCCAACGAAAAGTGGTTTTTCATTTCATGATAACTTCTGGTTTGTTCGTTTTTGGCGAATTGGTAGTCTAAATCAATTGGAATCAAGCCAATGTGGCTTTTGATTTCATGATAATTTCGGATTTGTTCGTTTTCGGCGAATTGCTAGTCTAATTTGATTGGAATCGAGCCAATGAAAAATGGTTTTTCATTTTGATGATAACTTCGGGTTTGTTGGTTTTTGGCGAATTGCTAGTCTAAATCGATTGGAATTGAGCTAATGAAAAGTGGCTTTTGATTTCTTGATAACTTCGGGTGTGTTTGTTTTTGGCGAATTGCTATTCTAATTCGATTGGAATCAAACCAAAGAAAAGTGGTTTTCCATTTCATGATAACTTCGGGTTTGTTCGTTTTTGGCGAATTGCTAGTGTAAATCGATTGGAATCGAGCTAATGAAAAGATGATTTTGATTTCACGATAACTTCGGGTTAGTTTATTTTTTGCGAATTGCTAGTCTAATTCGATTGGAATTAAACCAAAGAAAAGTGGTTTTCCATTTCATGATAACTTCGGGTTTGTTCGTTTTTGGCGAATTGCTAGTCTAAATCGATCGGAATCAAGCTAATGAAAAGATGATTTTGATTTCACGATAACTTCGGGTTTGTTTGTTTTTGGCGAATTATTAGTCTAATTCGATTGGAATCAAACCAAAGAAAAGTGGTTTTCCATTTCATGATAACTTCGGGTTTGTTCATTTTTGACGAATTGCTAGTGTAAATTGATTGGAATCGAGCTAATGAAAAGTTGATTTTGATTTCATGATAACTTTGGGTTTGTTCGTTTTTGGCGAATTGCTAGTCTAATTCGATTGGAATCGAGCCAACGAAAAGTGGTTTTTCATTTCATGATAACTTCGGGTTTGTTCGTTTTTGGCGAATTGGTAGTCTAAATCGATTGGAATCGAGCCAATGAAAAGTGGCTTTTGATTTCATGATATCTTCGAGTTTGTTCGTTTAGGGGAGTTGGTTATCTAATTCGATTCGAATCCAGCTAATGAAAAGTGGTTTTTGACTTCATGATAACTTTGGATCTGTTATTTTTTAGCTAATTGCTAGTCTAATTTGATTGGAATTGAGCCAATGAAAAGTGGATTTTGATTCCATGATAACTTTGGGTTTGTTCATTTTTGGCTAATTGCTAGTCTAATTCGATTGTAATCGAGCCAATGAGAAGCGGTTTTTCATTTCATGATAACTTCGGGTTTGTTTCTTTTCGGCGAATTGCTTGTCTAAATCGATTGGAATCAAGCCATTGAAAAGTGGTTTTTCATTTTGATGATAACTTCGGGTTTTTTGGTTTTTGGCGAATTGCTAGTCTAAATCGATTGGAATCGAGCCATTGAAAAGTGGCTTTTGATTTCATGATAACTTCGGGTTTGTTTATTTTTGGCGAATTGTTCGTCTGATTCGGCTGGAATCAAGCCAAAGAAAAGTGGTTTTTCATTTCATGATAACTTCGAGTTTGTTCGTTTTTGGCGAATTGCTAGTCTAAATCGATTGGAATCGGGCCAATGAAAAGTGGCTTTTGATTTCATGATATCTTCGGGTTTGTTCGTTTTGGCGAATTGGTAGTCTAATTCGATTTAAATCTAGCTAATGAAAAGTGGTTTTTGATTTCATGATAACTTCGGATCTGTTCATTTTTGGCGAATTACCAGTCTAATTTGATTGGAATTGAGCCAATGAAAAGTGGTTTTTGATTTCATGATAACTTCGGGTTTGTTCATTTTTTTGGGAATTGCTAGTCTAATTCGATTAGAATCGAGTTAATGAAAAGTGGTTTTTGATTCATGATAACTTTGGTTTTGTTCATTTTTGACGAATTGCTAGTCTAATTCGATTGGAATCAAACCAATGAAAAGTGGTTTTTCATTTTGATGATACCTTTGTCTTTGTTCATTTTTGGTGAATTGCTAGTCTAATTCTATTTGAATCAAGCAAAAGAAAAGCGGTTTTTCATTTCATGGTAACTTCAGGTTTGTTCGTTTTTGGCAAATCGCTAGTCTAAATCGGTTGGAATCAAGCTAATGAAAAGTGGATTTTGATTTCATGATAACTTTGGGTTTGTTTGTTTTTGGCGAATTGCTAGTCCAATATGATTGGAATCGAGCCAAAGAAAAGTGGCTTTTGATTTCATGATAACTTCGGGTTTGTTCATTTTTAGCGCATTGCTAGTCTAATTCGATTGGAATCAAGCCAAAGAAAAGTGGTTTTTCATTTCATGATAACTTTGGGTTTGTTCGTTTTTGGCGAATTGCAAGTGTAAATCGATTGGAATCGAGCTAATGAAAAGTAGCTTTTGATTTCATGATAACTTAGGGTTTGTTCGTTTTTGGTGAATTGCTAATCTAAAGAAAAGTGGTTTTTATTTGATGATAACTTCGGGTTTGTTCATTTTTGGCAAATTGCTAGTTTAAATCGATTGGAATCGAGCCAATGAAAAGTGGCTTTTGATTTCATGGTAACTTCGGGTTTGTTCATTTTTGGAGAATTGCTTGTCTAATTCAATTGGAATCGAGCAAAAGAAAAGTGGTTTTTCATTTCATGATAACTTTAGGTTTGTTCGTTTTTGGCGAACTACTAGTCTACTTCGATTGGAATCAAGCCAATAAAAAGTGGTTTTTCATTTCATGATAACTTCGGGCTTATTCGTTTTTGGCGAATTGCTAGTCCAATTCGATTGGAATCGGGCTAATGAAATGGGGCTTTTAATTTCATGATTACTTCGGGTTTGTTCGTTTTTGGCGAATTGCTAGTCTAATTCCATTGGAATCGAGCCAAAGAAAAGCAATTTTTCATTTCATGATAACTTCAGATTTGTTTGTTGTTGGCGAATTGCCAGTGTAAATCCATTGGAATCGGGCCAATGAAAAGTGGCTTTTGATTTGATGATAACTTTGGATTTGTTCGTTTTTGGTGAATTGCTAATTTAATTCGATCGGAATCGAGCCAAAGAGAAATAGTTTTTCATTTCATGATAACTTCGGGTTTGTTCGTTTTTGGCAAATTGCTAGTCTAATTCGATTGGAATTCGAGCTAAAGAAAAGTGGTTCTTCATTTCATGATAACTTCGGGTTTGTTCGTTTTTGGCGAATTCCTTGTCCAATCGATTGGAATCAGGCCAATGAAAGGTGGATTTTGATTTAATGATAAATTCAGGTTTGCTCGTTTTTGGAAAATTGCTAGTATAATTAAATTGGAATCGAGCCAATAAAAAGTGGTTTTTCATTTCATGATAACTTCGGATTTGTTCGTTTTGGCGAATTGTTAGTTCAAATCGATTGGAATCGAGCCAATGAAAAGTGGCTTTTGATTTCATAATAACCTTAGGTTTGTTCGTTTTTGGCGAATTGCTCATGATAACTTCAGGTTTGTTCATTTTTGGCGAATTGCTAGTCTAATTCGGTTGGAATCGAGCCAATGAAAAGTGGTTTTTCATTTCATGATAGCTTCGGGTTTGTTCATTTTTAACGAATTGCGAGTCTAAATCGATTGGAATCCGGCCAATGAAAAGTGGCTTTTGATTTCATGATAATTTTGGGTTTTTTCATTTTTTGCGAATTGCTAGTCTAATTCGATTGGAATCGAGCCAATGAAAAGTCATTTTTCATCTCATGACAACTTCAGGTTTGCTCATTTTTTTGAGAAATGCTAGTCCAAATTGATTGGAATCGAGCTAATGAAAAGTGGATTTTGTTTTCATGATAACTTTCGGGTAAGTTCGTTTTTGGCGAATTGCTCATCTAATTCGATTGGAATCGAGCTAATGAAAAGTGGTTTTTGATTACACGATAGCTTCGGGTTTGTACATTTTTGGCGAATTGCTAGTCTAAATGGATTGGAATAGAGCTAATGAAAAGTGGCTTTTGATTTCATGATAACTTCGGGTTTGCTCATTTTTTGCTAATTGCTAGTCTAATTAGATTGGAATCGACCCAATGAAAAGTGGTTTTTCGTTTCATGACAACTTCGGGTTTGTTCATTTTTGACGAAAAACTAGTCTAATTCGATTGGAATCGAGCCAATGAAAAGTGGTTTTTTATTTCATGATAGCTTCGAGTTTGTTCATTTTTTGCGAATCGCTAGTCTAAATCGATTGGAATCGAGGCAATGAAAATGTGGCTTTTGATTTCATGATAACTTTGGGTTTCTTCATTTTGGCGATTCGGTAGTCTAATTTGATTGGAATCGAGCCAATGAAAAGTGGTTTTTCGTTTCATGATAACTTCGAGTATGTTCATTTTTGGCAAATTTCTAATCTAATTCGATTGATATCGAGCTAATGAAAAGTGGTGTTTCATTTCATGATAACTTCGGGTTTGTTCACGTTTTTACGAATTACTAGTCCAATTCGATTGGAATCGAGCCAATGAAAAGTGGTTTTTGATTACATGATAACTTCGTGTTCGTTCATTTTTGGCGAATCGCTTGTCTAATTCGACTGGAATCAAGCTAATGAAAAGTGGTTCTTGATTTCAGGATAACTTGGGGTTTGTTCATTTTTTGGCTAATTGCTAGTCTAATTCGATTGGAATCGAGCCAATGAAAAGCGGTTTTTTGTTTCACGACAACTTCGGGTTTGTTCCTTTTTGGCGAAATGCTACTCTAATTCGATTGGAATCGAGGCAATGAAAAGTGGTTTTTCATTCCATTATAACTTCGGGTTTGTTCATTTGGGCGAATTGCTAGTCTAATTTGATTGGAATTGAGCCAATGAAAAGTGGCTTTTTTTTCATGATAACTTCGGGTTTGCTCAATTTTGGCGAATTGCTAGTCTAATTCGATTGGAATCGAGCCAATGAAAAGCGGTTTTTCGTTTCACGATAACTTCGGGTTTCTTCATTTTTGGCGAAATACTTATCAAATTCGATTGGAATCGAGCCAATGAAAAGTGGTTTTTCATTTCATGATAGCTTCGGGTTTGTTCATTTTTTACGAATTGCTAGTCTAAATCGATTGGAATCGGGCCAATGAAAACTGGCTTTTGATTTCATGATAACTTTGGATTTGTTCGTTTTTGACGAATTGCTAGTCTAATTTGATTGGAATCGAGCCAATGAAAAGTCATTTTTCATCTCATGACAACTTCGAGTTTGTTCATTTTTGGCAAATTTCTTGTCTAAATCTATTGGAATCGAGCTAATGAAAAGTGGTTTTCATTTCATGATAACTTCGGGTTTGTTCATTTTTTGTGAATTGCTAGTCCAATTCGATTGGAATCGAGCTAATGAAAAGTGGTTTTTGATTACATGATAACTTCGTGTTCGTTCATTTTTGACGAATTGCTAGTCTAATTCGATTGGAATCGAGCTAATGAAAAGTGGTTCTTGATTTCAAGATAACTTCGGGTTTGTCCGTTATTGGCGAATTGCTAGTCTAATTCGATTGGAATCGAGCCAATGAAAAGTGGTTTTTCATTTCATGACATCTTCAAGTTTGTTCATTTTTCGCGAATTGTTAGTCTAAATCGATTGGAATCGAGGCAATGAAAATGTGGCTTTTGATTTCATGATAACTTCGGGTTTCTTCATTTTGGCGATTTGCTAGTCTAATTTGTTTGGAATCGAGCCAACGAAAAGTGGTTCTTCATTTCATGACAACTTCGAGTTTGTTCATTTTTGGCAAATTGCTAATCTAATTCGATTGGTATCGAGCTAACGAAAAGTGGTTTTTCATTTCATGATAACTTTGGGTTTGTTCATTTTTTGCGAATTGCTAGTCTAATTCGATTGGAATCGAGCCAATGAAAAGTAGTTTTTGGTTTCTTGATAACATCAGGTTTGTTCATTTTTGTGAATTGCGAGTCTAATTCAATTGGAATCGGGCCAACGAAAAGTGGCTTTTGTATTCATGATAACTTCGCGTTTCTTCTTTTTTGGCCAATTGCTAATCTAATTCGATTTGAATCGAGCCAACGAAAAGTTGTTTTTGATTTTATGATCACTTCGGGATTATTCGTTTAAGGGGAATTGCTGCAATTCAATTGGAATCGGGCCAACGAAAAGTGGCTTTTGAATTCATGATAACTTCGCGTTTCTTCTTTTTTGGCCAATTGCTAATCTAATTCGATTTGAATCGAGCCAACGAAAAGTTTTTTTAGATTTTATGATCACTTCGGGTTTATTCGTTTAAGGGGAATTGCTAGTCTAATCTGATTGGAATCGAGCCAAAGAAAAGTGATTTTTCATTTCGTGATAACTTCGGGTTCGTTCATTTTTGGGGAATTGCTAGTCAAAATAGATTGGAATCGATCCAATGAAAAGGGGCTTTTGATTTCCTGATAACGTCGGGTTTGTTCATTTTTGGCGAATTGCTAGTCTAATTCGATTGGAATCAAGCCAATAAAAAGTGGTTTTTCATTTCATGGTAACTTCGGGTTTATTCGTTTTTGGCGACTTGCTAGTCTAAATAGATTGGAATCGAACCAATGAAAAGGGGCTTTTGATTTTAAGATAACTTCGGGTTTGTTCGTTTTTGGTGAATCGCTAGTCTAATTCGATTGGAATCGAGCTAATAAAAAGTGGCTTTTCATTTCATGATAACTTTGGGTTTGTTCATTTTTAGCGAATTGCTAGTCTAAATCTATTGGAATGGAGCCAATGAAAAGTGGCTTTTGATTTCATTATAACTTCGAATTTGTTCATTTTTTGAGAATTACTAGTCTAATTCTATTGGAATCGAACCAATGAAAAGTTATTTTTCATTTCATGATAACTTCGGGCTTGTTCGTTTTTGGCGAATTGCTAGTCTAAATCGATTGGAATCGAGCAAGTGAAAAGTGGCTTTTGACTTTACGATAACTTCTAGTTTGTTCGTTTTTGGCGAATTGCTAGTCTAAATAGATTGGAACCGAGTCAATGAAAAGTGGCTTTTGATTTCATGATAACTTCGAGTTTGTTCATTTTTGGCAATTGGTAGTCTAAATCGATTGGAATCGAGCCAATGACAAGTGATTTTTGATTTCATGATAACTTCGAGTTTGTTCATTTTTGGCGAATTGCTAGTCTAATTCGATTGGAATCGAGCCAATGAAAGTGGTTTTTGATTACATGATAACTTCGTGTTTGTTCATTTTTGGCGAATCGCTAGTCTAATTCGACTGGAATCGAGCTAATGAAAAGTGGTTCTTGATTTCAGGATAACTTCAAGTTTGTTCATTTTCGGCTAATTGCTAGTCTAATTTGATTGGAATTGAGCCGATGAAAAGCGGTTTTTTATTTCACGACAACTTCGGGTTGTTCTTTTTTGGCGAAATGCTACTCTGATTCGATTGTAATCGAGGCAATGAAAAGTGGTTTTTCATTCCATTATAACTTCTTGTTTGTTCATTTTGGCGAATTGCTAGTCTAATTTGATTGGAATTGAGCAAATGAAAAGTGGCTTTCGATTTCATGATAACTTCGGGTTTGCTCATTTTTGGCGAATTGCTAGTCTAATTCGATTGGAATCGAGCCGATGAAAAGCAGTTTTTTGTTTCACGACAACTTCGGGTTTCTTCATTTTTGGCGAAATACTTATCTAATTCGATTGGAATCGAGCCAATGAAAAGTGGTTTTTCATTTCATGATAGCTTCGGGTTTGTTCATTTTTTACGAATTGCTAGTCCAAATCGATTGGAATCGGGCCAATGAAAAGTGGCTTTTGATTTCATGATAATTTTGGGTTTGTTCGTTTTTTACGAATTGCTAGTCTAATTTGATTGGAATCGAGCCAATGAAAAGTCATTTTTCATCTCATGACAACTTCGAGTTTGTTCATTTTTGGAAAATTTCTTGTCTAAATCAATTGGAATCGAGCTAATGAAAAGTGGTTTTCATTTCATGATAACTTCGGGTTTGTTCATTTTTTGTGAATTGCTAGTCCTATTCGATTGGAATCGAGCCAATGAAAAGTGATTTTTGATTACATGATAACTTCGTGTTCGTTCGTTTTTGGCGAATTGCTAGTCTAATTCGATTGGAATCGAGCTAATGAAAAGTGGTTCTTGATTTCAGGATAACTTGAGGTTTGTTCATTTTTAGCGAATTGCTAGTCTAATTCGATTGGAATCGAGCCAATGAAAAGTGTTTTTTCATTTCATGATAGCTTCAAGTTTGTTCATTTTTCGCGAATTGCTAGTCTAAATCGATTGGAATCGACGCAATGAAAATGTGGCTTTTGATTTCATGATAACTTCGGGTTTCTTCATTTTGGCGATTCGCTAGTCTAATTTGTTTGGAATCGAGCCAACGAAAAGTGGTTCTTCATTTCATGATAATTTCGAGTTTGTTCATTTTTGGCGAATTGCTAATCTAATTCGATTGGTATCGAGCTAAGGAAAAGTGGTTTTTCATTTCATGATAACTTCGGGTTTGTTCATTTTTTGCGAATTGCCAGTCTAATTCGATTGGAATCGAGCCAATGAAAAGTAGTTTTTGTTTTCTTGATAACGTCAGGTTTGTTCATTTTTGTGAATTGCGAGTCTAATTCAATTGGAATCGGGCCAACGAAAAGTGGCTTCTGAATTCTTGATAACTTCGCGTTTCTTCTTTTTTGGCCAATTGCTAATCTAATTCGATTTGAATCGAGCCAACGAAAAGTTGTTTTTGATTTTATGATCACTTCGGGTTTATTCGTTTAAGGGGAATTGCTAGTCTAATCTGATTGGAATCAAGCCAAAGAAAAGTGATTTTTCATTTCGTGATAACTTCGGGTTTGTTCATTTTTGGGGAATTGCTAGTCTAAATAGATTGGAATCGAGCCAATGAAAAGGGGCTTTTGATTTCCTGATAACGTCGGGTTTTGTCCATTTTTGGCGAATTGCTAGTCTATTTCGATTGGAATCAAGCCAATAAAAAGTGGTTTTTCATTTCATGATAACTTCGGGTTTATTCGTTTTTGGCGAATTGCTAGTCTAATTCGATTGGAATCAAGCAAATAAAAAGTTGTTTTTCATTTCATGGTAACTTCGGGTTTATTCATTTTTGGCGACTCGCTAGTCTAAATAGATTGGAATCGAGCCAATGAAAAGGGGCTTTTGATTTTAAGATAACTTCGGGTTTGTTCATTTTTGGCGAATCGCTAGTCTAATTCAATTGGAATCGAGCTAATGAAAAGTGGCTTTTGATTTCATTATAACTTCGAATTTGTTCATTTTTTGAGAATTAATAGTCTAATTCTATTAGAATTGAGCCAATGAAAAGTTATTTTTCATTTCATGATAACTTCGGGTTTGTTCGTTTTTGGCGAATTGCTAGTCTAAATCGATTGGAATCGAGCAAGTGAAAAGTGGCTTTTGACTTTACGATAACTTCTAGTTTGTTCATTTTTGGCGAATTGCTAGTCTAAATAGATTGGAATCGAGTCAATGAAAAGTGGCTTTTGATTTCATGATAACTTCGGGTTTGTTCATTTTTGGCAATTGCTAGTCTAAATCGATTGGAATCGAGCCAATGCAAAGTGGTTTTTGATTTCACGATAACTTCGGGTTTGTTCGTTTTTGGCGAATTGCTAGTCTAATTCGATTGGAATCGAGCCAAAGAAAGGTAGTTTTTCATTTCATGATAACTTTGGGTTTGTTCATTTTTGGGGAATTCCTAGTGTAAATCGATTGGAATCGAGCCAATGAAAAGTGGTTTTTCATTTTGTTGATAACTTCCGGTTTGTTCATTCTTGGCGAATTGCTAGTCTAAATCGATTGGAATCGAGCTAATGAAAAGTGGCTTTTGATTTCATGATAACTTCGGGATTATTCATTTTTGGCGAATTGCTAGTCTAATTCGATTGGAATCGAGCAAAAGAAAAGTGATTTTTCATTTCATGATAACTTCGGGTTTGTTCATTTATGGCGAATCGCTAGTCTAGATCGATTGGAATCGAGCTAATGAAAAGTGGATTTTGATTTCAGGATAACTTCGGGTTTGTTCATTTTTGGCGAATCGCTAGTCTAATTCGATTGGAATCGAGCCAATTAAAAGTGGTTTTTCATTTCACGATAGCTTCGGGTTTGTTCATTTTTTGCGAATTGATAGTCTAAATCGATTGGAATCGAGCCAATGAAAATGTGGCTTTTGATTTCATGATAACTTCAGGTTTCTTCGTTTTGCCGATTCGCTAGTCTAATTTGATTGGAATCGAGCCAACGAAAAGTGGTTCTTCATTTCATGATAACTTCGAGTTTGTTCATTTTTGGCGAATTGCTAATCTAATTCGATTGGTATCGAGCTAATGAAAAGTGGTTTTTCATTTCATGATAACTTTGGGTTTGTTCATTTTTTGCGAATTGCTAGTCCAATTCGATTGGAATCAAGCCAATGAAAAGTAGTTTTTAGTTTCTTGATAGTGTCAAGTTCGTTCATTTTTGTGAATTGCGAGTCTAATTCAATTGGAATCAGGCCAAAGAAAAGTGGCTTTTGAATTCATGATAACTTGGCGTTTCTTCTTTTTTGGCCAATTGCTCGTCTAATTCGATTTGAATCGAGCCAAGGAAAAGTTGTTTTTGATTTTATGATAACTTCTGGTTTATTCGTTTAAGGGGAATTGCTAGTCTAATTCGATTGGAATAGAGGCAAAGAAAAGTGGTTTTTCATTTCATGATAACTTCGGGTTTGTCGTTTTTGGGGAATCGCTAGTCTAGATCGATTGGAATCGAGCTAACGAAAAGTGGATTTTGATTTCATGATAACTTCGGGTTTGTTAGTTTTTAGCGAATTGCTAGTCGAATTCAATTGGAATCGAGCCAATAAAAAGTGATTTTTCATTTCATGATAACTTCAGGTTTGTACATTTTTGGCAAATTGCTAGTCTAATTCGATTGGAATCGAGCTAAAGAAAAGTGGTTTTTCATTTCATGATAACTTCAGGTTTGTTCTTTTTGGCGACTTGCTAGTCTAATCGATTGGAGTCAAGCCAATGAAAAGTGGCTTTTGATTTCATGATACCTTCGGATTTGTTCGATTTGGCAAATTGGTAGTCTAATTCGATTGGAATCGAGCCAATGAAACGTGATTTTTCATTCCATGATAACTTCGGGTTTGTTCGTTTTGGCGAATTGCTAGCGTAATTCGATTGGAATCGAGCCAATGAAACGTGGTTTTTCATTCCATGATAACTTCGGGTTTGTTCGTTTTGGAGAATTGCTAGCCTAATTTGATTGGAATTGAGCCAATGAAAAGTGGCCTTTGATTTCATGATAACTTCGGGTTTGTTCATTTTTTACGAAATGCTAGTCTAATTCGATTGGAATCGAGCCAAAGAAAAGTGATTTTTCATTTCATGATAACTTTGGGTTTGTTCATTTTTGGTGAATTGCTAGTCTAAATCGATTGGAATCGATCAAATAAAAAGTGGGTTTTAATTTATGATAACTTTGGGTTTCTTCATTTTTGGTGAATTGCTTCGATTGGAATCGAGCAAATGAAAAGTGGTTTTTCATTTCATGATAACTTCGGGTTTGTTTGTTTTTATCGAACTGCTAGTCCAATTCGATTGGAATCGAGCCAATTAAAAGTGGTTTTTCATTTCATGATAACTTTGGGTTTGTTCTTTTTTGCGAATTGCTAGTCCAATTCGATTGGAATCGAGCCAAGGAAAAGTGGCTTTTGATTTCATGACAACTTCGGGTTTGTTCATTTTTGGCGAACTGTTAGTCCAATTGGATTGGAATCGAGCCAATTAAAATTGGTTTTTCATTTCATGATAACTTTGGGTTTGTTCATTTTTGGCAAATTGCTAGTCCAATTCGATTGGAATCGAACCAATGTAAAGTGGTTTTTTATTTCATGATAACTTCGGGTTTGCTCGTTTTTGGCAAATTGCTAGTCCAATTCGATTGGAATCGAGCCAATGAAATGTGGCTTTTGATTTCATGATAACTTCAGGTTTGTTCATTTTTTGGTGAATTGCTAGTCTAGTTCGATTAGAACAGAGCTAAAGAAAAGTTGTTTTCATTTCATGATAACTTCGGGTTTGTTCGTTTTTGGGGAACTGTTAGTGTAAATCGATTGGAATCGAGCCAATGAAAAGTGGTTTTTCACTTTGATGATAACTTCGGGTTTGTTAGTTTTTGGCGAATCGCTAGTCTAGATCGATTGGAATCGAGCTAACGAAAAGTGGATTTTGATTTCATGATAACTTCGGGTTCGTTCATTTTTGGCGAATTGCTAGTCTAATTCAATTGCAATCGAGCCAATAAAAAATGGTTTTTCATTTCATGATAACTTCGGGTTTGTTCATTTTTGGCAAATTGCTAGTCTAATTCGATTGGAATCGAGCTAAAGAAAGGTGGTTTTTGATTTCATGATAACTTCGGGTTTCTTTGTTTCTGGCGACTTACTAGTCTAATCGATTGGAATCGAGCCAACAAAAAGTGGTTTTTCATTTCTTGATAACTTCGGGCTTGTTCGTTTTTGGTGAATTTCTTCGATTAGAATTGAGGCAATGAAAAGTGGTTTTTCATTTCATGATAACTTCAGGCTTGTTCATTTTTGGCGAACTGCTAGTCCAATTCGATTGGAATCGAGCCAATTAAAAGTGGCTTTTGATTTCTTGATACCTTCGAGTTTGTTCAATTCGACGAATTGGTCGTCTAGTTCGATTGGAATCGAGCCAATGAAACGTGGTTTTTCATTCCATGATAACTTCGGGTTTGTTCGTTTTTGGCGAATTGCTAGTAAAATTCGATTGGAATCGAGCCAATGAAATGTGGCTTTTGATTTCACGATAACTTCGGCTTTTTTCATTTTTGGCAAATTACTAGTCTAATTCGATTGGAATCTAGCCAAAGAAAAGTAGTTTTTCATTTCATGATAACTTCGGGTTTGTTCATTTTTGGGGAATTTCTAGTGTAAATCGATTGGAATTGAGCCAATTAAAAGTAGCGTTTGATTTCATGATAACTTTAGGTTTGTTGTTTTTTACGGATTGCAAGTCCAATTCGATTGGAATCGAGTCAGAGAAAAGTGGTTATTCATTTCATGATAAATTCGGGTTTGTTCATTTTTGGCGAATTGCTAGTCTAAATCGATTGGAATCGAGCCAATGTAAAGTGATTTTTTATTTCATGATAACTTCGAGTTTGTTCGTTTTTAGCGAATTGCTAGACTAAATCGATTCGAATCGAGCAAGTGAAAAGTGGTTTTTGATTTCATGATAACTTCGGGTTTGTTCATTTTTGGCGAATTGCTAGTCCAATTCGGTTGGAATCGAGCCAAAGAAAAGTGGTTTTTCATTTCATGATAACTTCGGGTTTGATCATTTTTGGCGAATTGCTAGTCTAAATCAATCGGAATCGAGCCAAAGAAAAGCGATTTTTCATTTCATGATAACTTCGGGTTTGTTCATTTTTGTCGAATTGCTCGTCTAATTCGATTGGAATCGAGCTAACTAAAAGTGGTTTTTGATTTCACGATAGCTTCGGGTTTGTACATTTTTGGCGAATTGCTAGTCTAAATGGATTGGAATAGAGCTAATGAAAAGTGGCTTTTGATTTCATGATAACTTCGGGTTTGCTCTTTTTTTGCGAATTGCTAGTCTAATTCGATTGGAATCGAGCCAAAGAAAAGTGATTTTTCGTTTCACGACAACTTCGGGTTTGTTCATTTTTGGCAAATACTAGTCTAATTCGATTGGAATAGAGCCAATGAAAAGTGGTTTTTCATTTCATGATAGCTTCGGGTTTGTTCATTTTTTTGCGAATTGCTAGTCTAAATCGATTGGAATCGAGGCAATGAAAATGTGGCTTTTGATTTCATGACAACTTCGGGTTTCTTCATTTTGGCGATTCGCTAGTCTAATTTGATTGGAATCAAGCCAATGAAATGTGGTTTTTCATTTCACGATAACTTCGAGTTTGTTCATTTTTGGCAAATTTCTAATCTAATTCGATTGGTATCGAGCTAATGAAAAGTGGTATTTCATTTCATGATAACTTCGAGTTTGTTCACTTTTTTGCGAAATGCTAGTCCAATTCGATTGGAATCGAGTCAATGAAAAGTGGTTTTTGATTACATGATAACTTCGTGTTTGTTCGTTTTTGGCGAATCGCTAGTCTAATTCGACTAGAATCGAGCTAATGAAAAGTGGTTCTTGCTTTCAGGATAACTTCAGGTTTGTTCGATTTTGGAGAATTACTAGTCTGATTCGATTGGAATCGAGCCAATGAAAATCGGTTTTTTATTTCACGACAACTTCGGGTTTGTTCTTTTTTGGCGAAATGCTACTCTGATTCGATTGGAATCGAGGCAATGAAAAGTTGTTTTTCATTCCATTATAACTTCGGGTTTGTTCATTTTGACGAATTGCTTGTCTAATTTGATTGGAATTGAGCCAATGAAAAGTGGCTTTTGATTTCATGATAACTTCGGGTTTGTTCGTTTTTGGTGAATTGCTTCAAATGGAATTGAGCCAATGAAAAGTGGTTTTTCATTTCACGATAACTTCGGGCTTGTTCATTTTTGGCGAACTGCCAGTCCAATTCGATTTGAATCGAGCCAAAGAAAAGTGGTTTTTCATTTCATGATAACTTCGGGTTTGTTCATTTTTGGCGAATTGCTAGTCTAATTCGATTGGAATCGAGCCAATGAAATTTGGTTTTTGATTTCATGATAACTTCGGGTTTGTTCGTTTTTGGTGAATTGCTTCAAATGGAATTGAGCCAATGAAAAGTGGTTTTTCATTTCATGATAACTTCGGGTTTGTTCATTTTTGGCGAATTGCTAGTCTAAATCAATCAGAATCGTGCCAAAGAAAAATGATTTTTCATTTTATGATAACTTCAGGTCTGTTCATTTTTGTCGAATTGCTCGTCTAATTCGGTTGGAATCGAGCTAATTAAAAGTGGTTTTTGATTTCACGATAACTTCGGGTTCGTTCATTTTTGGCGAATTGCTAGTCTAAATCGATTTTAATCGAACTAATGAAAAGTGGCTTTTGATATCATGATAACTTCTGGTTTGTTCGTTTTTGGCGAATTGCTACTCTGAATTGATTGGAATCGAGCTAATGAAAAGTTGATTTTGATTTCATGATAACTTCGGGTTTGTTCATTTTTGGCGAATTGCCAGTCAAATTCGTTTGGAATCGAGTTAGTGAAAAGTGGTTTTTCATTTCATGATAACTTCAGGTTCTTTTTTTGCGAATTGCTAGTCCAATTCGATTGTAATCGAGCAAATGAAAAGTGGCTTTTGATTTCGTAATAACTTCGGGTTTGTTCGTTTTTGGCGAATTGCTAGTCTAAATCAATTGGAATCGACCTAATGAAAAGTTGATTTTGATTTTATGATAACTTCAGGTTTTATTGTTTTTGGCGAATTGCTACTCTAATTCGATTGGAATCAAACCAAAGAAAAGTGGTTTTTAATTTCATGATAACTCCGGGTTTGTTCATTTTTTACGAATTGCTAGTCCAATTCAATTGGAATCGAACCAAAGAAACGTATCTTTTATTTCACGATAACTTCGGATTTGTTCGTTTTTTACGAATTGCTAGCCTAATTCGATTGGAATCGAGCCAAAGGAAAGTGGTTTTTCATATCATGATAACATCGTGAATGTTCATTTTTAGGGAATTGCTAGTGTAAATCGATTGGAATCGAGCCAATGAAAAGTGGCTTTCGATTTCTTGATAACTTTGGATTTGTTCATTTTTGGAGAATTGCTAGTCTAATTCTATTGGAATCGAGCTAATGAAAAGTGGTTTTTGATTTCACGATAACTTCGGGTTTGTTCGTTTTTGGCGAATTGCTAGTCTAATTCAATTGGAATCGAGCCAAAGAAAAGTGGTTTTTTATTTCATGATAACTTCGGGTTTGTTCATTTTTTGCGAGTTGCTAGTCTAAATCGATTGGAATCGACCCAATGAAATGTGGTCTTTCATTTTATGATAACTCCGGGTTTGTTCATTTTTGGCGAATTGCTAGTCTCAATCTATTGGAATCGAGCAAGTAAAAAGTGGCTTTTGATTTCATGATAACTTCGGGTTTGTTCATTTTTCGCGAATTGCTAGTCTAATTCGATTGGAATCGAGCCAAAGAAAAGTGGTTTTTCATTTCATGATAACTTCGGGTTTGTTCGTTTTTGGCGAATTGCTAGTGTAAATCGATTGGAATCGAGCCAATGAAACGTAGCTTTTGATTTCATGATAACCCTTTGTTTGTTCATTTTTGGCGAATTGTTAGTCTAATGCGATTGGAATCGAGCCAAAGAAAAGTGGTTTTTCATTTCATGATAACTTCGGGTTTGTTCATTTTTTGTGAATTGCTAGTCTAAATCGATTGGAATCGATCCAATGAAATGTGGTCTTTCATTTCATGATAACATCGGGTTTGTTCGTTTTTGGCGAATTGCTAGTCTAAATCGATTGCAATCGAGCAAGTGAAATGTGGCTTTTGATTTCATGATAGCTTCGGGTTTGTTCATTTTTAGCGAATTACTATCTAATTCGATTGGAATCGAGCGAAAGAAAAGTGGTTTTTCATTTCATTATAACTTCGGGTTTGTTTGTTTTTGGCGAATTGCTAGTCTAAATCGATTGGAATCGAGCCAAAGAAAAGCGGTTTTTAATTTCATAATAAATTCGGATTTTTTCATTTTTGGCGAATTGCACGTCCAATTCGATTGGAAACGAGCCAATGAAAAGTGGCTTTTCATTTTCTGATTGCTTCGGGTTTGTTCGTTTTTGGCGAATTGCTAGTCTAATTCGATTGGAATCGACCCAAAGAAAAGTGGTTTTTCATTTCATGATAACTTCTGGTTTGTTCGTTTTTGGCAAATTGCTTGTGTAAATCGACTGAAATCGGGCCAATGAAAAGTGGCTTTTGATTTCATGATAACTTTTTGTTTGTTCGTTTTTGGGTATTGCTAGTCTAATTCAATTGGAATCGAGCCAAAGAAAAGTGGTTTTTCATTTCATTATAACTTCGGGTTTGTTTGTTTTTGGCGAATTGCTAGTCTAAATCGATTGGAATCGAGCCAAAGAAAAGTGGTTTTTAATTTCGTGATAAGTTCGGGTTTTCTCATTTTTGGCGAATTGCTCGTCCAATTCGATTGGAATCGAGCCAATGAAAAGTGGCTTTTAATTTCCAGATAACTTCGGGTTTGTTCATTTTTGGCGAATTGCTAGTCTAATTCGATTGGAATCGAGCCAAAGAAAAGTGGTTTTTCATTTCATTATAACTTCGGGTTTGTTCGTTTTTGGCAAATTGCTAGTGTAAATCGATTGGAATCGAGCCAATGAATAGTGGCTTTTGATTTCATGATGAGTTTTTGTTTGTTCGTTTTTGGCGAATTGTTAGTCTAATTCGATTGGAATCGAGCCAAAGAAGAGTGGTTTTTCATTTCATGATATCTTCGGGTTTGTTCGTTTTAGCGAATTTCTAGTCTAATTCGATTGGAATCGAGCAAATGAAAAGTACTTTTTCATTTCATGACAACTTCGGATTTGTTTGTTTTTGGAGAATTGATAGTCTAATTTGATTGGAATCGAGCTAATGAAAAGTGATTTTTCATTTCATGATAGCTTTGGGTATGTTCATTTTTGGCGAATTGCTAGTCTAAATCGATTGGAAATGAGGCAATGAAAAAAGTGTCTTTTGATTTCATAATAACTTTGGGTTTGTTCATTTTGGAGTTTCACTAGTCTAATTCGATTGGAATCGAGCCAATGAAAAGTGGTTTTTCATTTCATGATAACTTCGAGTTTTTCGTTTTTGGTGAATTGCTAATCTAGTTCGATTGCAATGAAGCTAATGAAAAGTGGTTTTTGATTTCATGATAACTTCGGGTTTGTTCATTTTTTTGCGAATTGCAACCAATTCGATTGGAATTGA
This sequence comes from Olea europaea var. sylvestris, assembly GCF_002742605.1. Lineage (NCBI taxonomy): Eukaryota > Viridiplantae > Streptophyta > Magnoliopsida > Lamiales > Oleaceae > Olea > Olea europaea. The sequence goes on from NW_019234655.1 coordinate 86,942, forward strand.
GCCAATGAAAAGTGGTTTTTGAGAATTTCTGGTCGAATTCAATTGGAATCGAGCCAACAATAAGTGGCTTTTGAATTCATGATAACTTCGTGTTTGATATTTTTTGGAGAATTGCAGTCTAATTCGTTTGGAATTGAGTCAACGAAAAGTGGCTTTTGATTTCATGATAACTTTAGGTTCGTTCGTTTTTGGCGAATTTCTATTCTAATTCGATTGGAATCGTGCCATTGAAATACGGCTTTTGATTTGGCAATAACTTCGGGTTTGTTCATTTTTGGCGAATTACTAGTCTAAATCGATTAGAATCGAGCCAACGAAAAGTGGCTTTTGATTTCATGATAACTTTAGGTTCGTTCGTTTTTGGCGAATTTCTATTCTAATTCGATTGGAATCGTGCCATTGAAATACGGCTTTTGATTTGGCAATAACTTCGGGTTTGTTCATTTTTGGCGAATTACTAGTCTAAATCGATTAGAATCGAGCCAACGAAAAGTGGCTTTTGATTTCATGATATCTTTGGGTTTGCTCATTTTGGCGAATTGGTAGTCTAATTCGATTCGAATCCAGCAGTGGTTTTTGATTTCATGATAACTTCAGGTTTGTTCGTTTTTGGTGAATTGCTAGTTTAATTCGATTGGAATCGAGCCAATGAAAAGTAGTTTTTCATTTTGATGATAACATCAGGTTTGTTCGTTTTTAGCGAATTGCTAGTCCAAATCGATTGGAATCGAGCAAGTGAAAAGTGGCTTTGATTTCATGATAAATTCGGGTTTGTTCGTTTTTGACGAATTGCTATCTAATTCAATTGGAATTGAGCCAAAGAAAAGTGGTTTTTCATTTCATTATAACTTCGGGTTTGTTCGTTTTTGGCAAATTGCTAGTGTAAATCGATTGGAATCGAGCCAATGAATAGTGGCTTTTGATTTCATGATGAGTTTTTGTTTGTTCGTTTTTGGCGAATTGCTAGTCTAATTCAATTGGAATCGAGCCAAAGAAGAGTGGTTTTTCATTTCATGATATCTTCGGGTTTGTTCGTTTTAGCGAATTTCTAGTCTAATTCGATTGGAATCGAGCAAATGAAAAGTACTTTTTCATTTCATGACAACTTCGGATTTGTTTGTTTTTGGAGAATTGATAGTCTAATTTGATTGGAATCGAGCTAATGAAAAGTGATTTTTCATTTCATGATACTCAGATGTTTCAGTTCGCTAAGTTTGAAAAGTCCAAAGAGCGCAAACTAGCCACGGAGCTTGGATACGGTTTCCCGATCGGAGATACTTCGGGTTGTTCGTTTTTAGCGAACTGCTAGTCCAATTCGATTGGAATTGAGCCAATGAAATGTGGCTTTTGATTTCATGATTACTTCGGGTTTGTTCATTTTTG
>NW_019234655.1:91831-101855 GCF_002742605.1 Olea europaea var. sylvestris
ATTGGAATCGAGCCAAAGAAAAGTGGTTTTTCATTTCATTATAACTTCGAGTTCGTTCATTTTTGGCGAATTGCTAGTGTAAATCGATTGGGATCGAGCCAATGAAAAGTGGCTTTTGATTTCATGATAACTTTGGTTTTGGTTTTTTTGGCGAATTGCTAGTCTAATTCGATTGGAATCGAGCCAGAGAAATGTGGTTTTTCATTTCATGATAACTTCGGGTTTGTTAATTTTTGGCGAATTGCTCTTATAATTCGATTGGAATCGAACTAATGTGGTTTTTGATTTCACGACAACTTCGGGTTTATTCATTTTTGGTGAATTGCTTGTCTAAATCGATTGGAATCGAGCCAATGAAAAGTGGCTTTTGACTTCATGATAACTTCGGGTTTGTTCATTTTTTGCGAATTGCTAGTCTAATTCGATTGTAATCGGACCAAAGAAAAGTTGTTTTTCATTTCATGATAACTTTAGGTTTGTTAGTTTTTAGCGAATTGCTAGTCTAAATCGATTGGAATCGAGCAAATGAAAAGTGATTTTTCATTTCATGATACTCAGATGTTTCAGTTCGCTAAGTTTGAAAAGTCCAAAGAGCGCAGACTAGCCACGGAGCTTGGATACGGTTTCCCGATCGGAGATACTTCGGGTTGTTCGTTTTTAGCGAACTGCTAGTCCAATTCGATTGGAATTGAGCCAATGAAATGTGGCTTTTGATTTCATGATTACTTCGGGTTTGTTCATTTTTGGCGAATTGCTAGTCTAATTCGATAGGAATCGAGCCAAAGAAAAGTGGTTTTTCATTTCATGATAACTTCGAGTTCGTTCATTTTTGGCGAATTGCTAGTGTAAATCGATTGGGATCGAGCCAATGAAAAGTGGCTTTTGATTTCATGATAACTTTGGTTTTGGTTTTTTTGGCGAATTGCTAGTCTAATTCGATTGGAATCGAGCCAGAGAAATGTGGTTTTTCATTTCATGATAACTTCGGGTTTGTTCATTTTTGACGAATTGCTAGTCTAAATCGATTAGAATCGAGCCAACGAAAAGTGGTTTTTCATTTTATGATAACTTCGAGTTTGCTTGTTTTTGGCGAATTGCTAATCTAATTCGATTGGAATCGAGCTAATGAAAAGTGGTTTTTGATTTCTTGATAACTTCGGGTTTGTTCATTTTTTGCGAATTGCTAGTCCAATTCGATTGGAATCGAGCCAATGATAAGTGGTTTTTCATTTCATGATAACTTCAAGTTTGTTCGTCTTTGGCGAATTGCTAGTCTAAATAGATTGGAATCGAGCCAATGAAAAGGGGCTTTTGATTTCAAGACAACTTCGGGTTTATTCATTTTCGGTGAATTGCTAGTCTAATTCGATTGGAATCGAGCCAATGAAAAGTGGTTTTTCATTTTGATGATAACATCGGGTTTGTTCATTTTTGGCGAATTGCTAGTTTAAATCGATTGGAATCGAGCCAATGAAAAGCGGCTTTTGATTTCTAGATAACTTCGGGTTTGTTCATTTTCGACGAATTGCTAGTCTAATTCGATTGGAATCCAGCCAAAGAAAAGTGGTTTTTCATTTCATGATAACTTCGGGTTTGTTCGTTTTTGGCTAATTCCTAGTCTAAATCTATTGGAATCGAGCTAATGAAAAGTGGATTTTGATTTCATTACAACTTCGGATTTGTTCGTTTTTGGTAAATTGCTAGTCTAATTCAATTGGAATCAAACCAATAAAAAGTGGTTTTTCATTTCATGATAACTTCGGGTTTGTTCATTTTTGGCAAACTTCTAGTCTAAGTCAACTGGAATCGAGCCAATGAAAAGTGGTTTTTCATTTCATGATAAGTTTAGGTTTGTTCGTTTTTAGCGAATCGCTAGTCCAATTCGATTGAGAACGATTGGAAACGAGCCAATGAAAAGTGGCTTTTGATTTTATGATAACATCGGGTTTGTTCGTTTTTGGCGAATTGCAAGTCAAATTTGATTGGAATCGAGCCAAAGAAGAGTGGTTTTTCATTTTCATGATAACTTCGGGTTTGTTCGTCTTTGGTGAATTGTGAGTCTAAATCGATTGGAATTGAGCAAATGAAAATCGGCTTTTGATTTCACGATAACTTCCGGTTTGTTCATTTTTGGCGAATTGCTAGTCTAAGTCGATTGGAACCGAGCCAAAGAAAAGTGGTTTTTAATTTCATGATAACTTCAAGTTTGTTTGTTTTTGGCGAATTGCTAGTCTAAATCTATTCGAGTCGAGCTAATGAAAAGTGGATTTTGATTTCATTCAACTTCGGGTTTGCTCATTGTTGGTGAATTGCTCGTCTAATTCAATTGGAATTGAGCCAATAAAAAGTGGTTTTTCATTTTCTGAAAATTTCAGGTTTGTTCGTTTTTGGAGTACTGCTAGTCTAATTCGATTGGAATCGAGCCAATGAAAAGTGGTATGCCATTTCATGATAACTTCGGGTTTGTTCATTTTTAGCGAATTGCTTGTCCAATTCGATTGGAAATGAGCCAATGAAAGGTGGCTTTTGATTTCACGATAACTTCGGGTTTGTTCATTTTTAGCTAATTGCTAGTCTAATTCGATTGGAATCGAGCTAAAGAAAAGTAGTTTTTCATTTCAAGATAACTTTAGGTTTGTTCATTTTTGGCGAATTGCTAGTGTAAATCGATTGGAATCGAGCCAATGAAAAGTGGCGTTTGATTTCATGATAACTTTTTGTTTGTTCATTTTTGGTGAATTGCTAGTCTAATTCGATTGGAATCGAGCCAAAGAAAAGTGGTTTTTCATTTCACGATAACTTCGGGTTTGTTCATTTTTGGTGAATTGCTAGACTAATTCGATTTGAATTGAGCTAAAGAAAAGTGGTTTTTCATTTCATGATAACTTCGGGTTTGTTCGTTTTTGGCGTATTGCTAGTCTAATCGATTGGAATAGAGCCAATGAAAAGTGGCTTTTGATTTCATGATATCTTCGGGTTTGTTCGTTTTAGCGAATTGGTAGTCTAATTCGATTGGAATCGAGCCAATGAAAAGTTGTTTTTCATTCCATGATAACTTCGGGCTTGTTCTTTTTTGCGAATTGTTAGTCTAATTTGATTGGAATGGAGCCAATGAAAAGTGATTTTTGATTTCATGATAACTTCAGGTTTGTTCATTTATTTCGAATTGCTAGTCTAAATCGATTGGAATCGAGCCAATGAAATGTGGTCTTTCGTTTCATGATAACTTCGGGTTGGTTCGTTTTTGGCGAATTGCTAGTCTAAATCGATTGAAATCGAGCATGTAAAAAGTGGCTTTTGATTTCATGATAACTTCGGGTTTGTTCAGTTTTGATGAATTGCTAGTCTAATTCGATTGGAATCGAGCCAAAGAAAAGTGATTTTTCATTTCATGATGACTTTGGGTTTGTTCATTTTTGGCGAATTGCTAGTGTGAATCGATTGGAATCGAGCTAATTAAAAGTGGCTTTTGATTTCATGATAACTTTTTGTTTGTTCATTTTTTGGCGAATTGCTAGTCTAATTCGATTGGAATCGAGCCAAAGAAAAGTGGTTTTTCATTTCATGATATCTTCGGGTTTGTTCGTTTTGACGAATTGCTAGTCTAAATCGATTGGAATCGAGCAAAAGAAAAGCGGTTTTTCATTTCATGATAAACTTCAGGTTTGTTAATTTTTGGCGAATTGCTCGTATAATTCAATTGGAATCGAACTAATGAAATGTAGTTTTTGATTTCACAACAACTTTGGGTTTGTTCATTGTTGGTCAATTGCTAGTCTAAATCGATTGTAATCTAGCCAATAAAAAGTGGCGTTTGATTTCATGATAACTTCGGGTTTGTTCGTTTTTGGCGAATTGCTAGTCTAATTCGATTAGAATCGAGCCAATGAAAAGTGGTGCTTCATTTCATGATAACTTCGGCTTTGTTCATTTTTAACGAATTGCTAGTCTAATTCGATTGGAATCGAGCCAATGAAAAGTGATTTTTCATTTCATGATAGCTACGGGTATGTTCATTTTTGGCGAATTGTTAGTCTAAATCGATTGGAATCGAGGCAATGAAAAGTGTCTTTTTATTCCATTATAACTTTGGGTTAGTTCATTTTGGCGATTCGCTAGTCTAATTCGACTGGAATGGAGGCAATGAAAAGTGGTTTTTCATTTCATGAAAACTTCGAGTTTGTTCATTTTTGGCGAATTGCTAATCTAATTCCATTGGAATCGAGCTAATGAAAAGTGGTTTTTGATTTCATGATAACTTCGGGTTTGTTCATTTTTTGCAAATTGCTAGTCCAACTCGATTGGAATCGAGCCAATGAAAAGTGATTTTTCATTTCGCGATAAGTTCGGGTTTGTTCGTCTTTGGCGAATTGCTAGTCTAAATAGATTGGAATCGAGCCAATGAAAAGGGGCCTTTGATTTCAAGATAACTTCAAGTTTGTTCTTTTTTGGTGAATTGCTAGTCTAATTCGAATGGAATCGAGCAAATAAAAAGTGGTATTTCGTTTCATGAAAGCTTCGGGTTTGTTCATTTTTGGCGAGTTGCTAGTCTAAATCGATTGGAATCTAGCCAATGAAAAGTGGCTTTTGATTTCATGATAACTTCGGGTTTGATCATTTTCGACAAATTGCTTGTCTAATTCGATTGGAATCGAGCCAATGAAAAGTTGTTTTTCATTTCATGATAACTTCGGGTTTGTTCGTTTTTGATGAATTGCTAGCCTAAATCGATTGGAATCGAGCAAATGAAAAGTGGTTTTTCATTTCTTGATAACTTCGGGTTGTTCGTTTTTGGCGAATCGCTAGTCTAATTCGATTGGAATCGAGCCAAAGAAAAGCGATTTTTCATTTCATGATAACTTCGGGTTTGTTAATTTTTGGCGTATTGCTCGTATAATTCGATTGGATTCGAACTAATGAAATGTAGTTTTTGATTTCACGACAACTTCGGGTTTGTTCTTTTTTTGTCAGTTGCTAGTCTAAATCGATTGGAATCGAACCAATAAAAAGTGCCTTTTGATTTCAAGACAACTTCGGGTTTGTTTGTTTTTAGCGAATTGCTAGTTTAATTCAATTGGAATCGAACAAATGAAAAGTGGTTTTCCATTTTGATGATAACATCGGGTTTGTTCGTTTTTGGTGAATTGCTAGTCTAAATCGATTGGAATCGAGCAAGTGAAAAGTGGCTTCTGATTTCATGATAACTTCGGGTTTGTTCATTTTTAGCGAATTGCTAGTCTGATTCGATTTGAATCGAGCCAAAGAAAAGTGGTTTTTGATTTCATGATAACTTCGGGTTTGTTCATTTTTAGCTAATTGCTAGTCTAATTCAATTGGAATCGAGCCAAAGAAAAGTGGTTTTTCATTTCATGATAACTTCGGGTTTGTTCATTTTTAGCGACTTGCTAGGGTAAATCGATTGGGATCGAGCCAATGAAAAGTGGCTTTTGATTTCATGATAACTTTTGTTTTGTTCGTTTTTAGCAGATTGCTAGTCTAATTCGATTGGAATCGAGCCAAAGAAATGTGGTTTTTCATTTCATGATAACTTCGGGTTAGCTCATTTTTGGCGAATTGCTCGTCTAAATCGATTAGAATCGGGCCAACGAAAAGTGGCTTTTGATTTCATGATATCTTCCGATTTGTTCATTTTGGCGAATTGGTAGTCTAGTTCGATTCAAATCTAGGTAACGAAAATTGGTTTTTGATTTCATGATAACTTCGGATTCGTCGTTTTTGGCGAATTGCTAGTCTAATTTTATTGGAATTGAGCCAATGAAAAGTGGTTTAGATTTCTTGATAACTTCAGGTTTGTTCATTTTTTTGCAAATTGCTAGTCTAATTCGACTAGAATCGAGCTAATGAAAAGTGGTTTTTGATTTCATGATAACTTCGGGTTTGTTCGTTTTTGGCGAATTGCTAGTTTAATTCGATTAGAATCAAGCCAATGAAAAGCGACTTTTCATTTTGATGATAACATCGGGTTTGTTCATTTTTGGCAAATTGTTAGTCTAAATCGATTGGAATCCAGCAAGTGAAAATTGGCGTTTGATTTCATGATAACTTCGGGTTTGTTCGTTTTTGGCGAATTGCTATCTAATTCGATTGGAATCGAGCGAAAGTAAAGTGGTTTTTGATTTCATGATAACTTCGGGTTCGTTTTTGGAGAATTGCTAGTCTAAATCGATTGGAACAGAGCTAATGAAAAGTAGTTTTTGATTTCATGATAACTTCGGGTTTGTTCATTTTTTGGCGAATGGCTAGTCCAATTCGATTGGAATCGAGCCAATGAAAAGTGGTTTTTCATTTCATGATAACTTCAGGTTTGTTCGTTTTTGGCGAATTGCTAGTCTAAATAGATTGGAATCGAGCCAATGAAAAGGGGCTTTCGATTTCAAAATAACTTCGGGTTTGTTCGTTTTTGGCGAATTACTAGTCTAATTCGAATGGAAATGAGCAACTAAAAAGTGGTTTTTCATTTCATGATAACTTCGGGTTTGTTCATTTTTGGCGAATTCCTAGTCTAAATCGATTGGAATCTAGCCAATGAAAAGAAGCTTTTGATTTTAGGATAACTTCGGGTTTGTTCATTTTTTACGAATTGCTAGTCTAATTCGATTGGAATCGAGCCAAAGAAAGTGGTTTTTCATTTCATGATAACTTCGAGTTTGTTCGCATTTGATGAATGGCTATTGTAAATCGATTGGAATCGAGCCAATGGAACTTGACTTTTGATTTCATGATTACTTTGGGCTTGTTCCTTTTTTGCGAATTGGTAGTTCAAATCAATTGGAATCGAGCCAATGAAATGTGGCTTTTGATTTCATTATAACTTTGGGTTTGTTCGTTTTTGGTGAATTGCTAGTCTAATTCGATTGGAATCGAGCTAAAGAAATGTGGCTTTTCATTTCATGGTAACTTCGGATTTGTTCATTTTTGGAGAATTGCGAGTCTAAATCGATTGGAATCGAGCCAAATAAAAGTGGTTTTTCATTTCATGATAACTTCGGGTTTGTTTATTTTTGGCGAATTAATCGTATAATTCGATTGGAATCGAGCTAATGAAATGTGGTTTTTGATTTCACGACAACTTCGGGTTTGTTCATTGTTGGCGAATTGCTAGTCTAATTCGATTCGAATCGAGGCAATGAAAAGTGGGTTTTGATTTCATGATAACTTCGGGGTTTGTTCGTTTTTGGGGAATTGCTAGTCTAAATCGATTGGAATCGAGCCAATGAAAAGTGGCTTTTGATTTCGTGATAACTTTGGGTTTGTTCATTTGTGGCGAATTGCATGTCTAATTCGATTGGAATCGAGCCAATGAAAAGTGGCTTTTGATTTCGTGATAACTTTGGGTTTGTTCATTTGTGGCGAATTGCATGTCTAATTCGATTGGAATCGAGGCAAAGAAAAGTGGTTTTTCATTTCGTGGTAACTTCCGATTTGTTCGTTTTTGGCGAATCGCTAGTCTAAATCGATTGGAATCGAGCTAATGAAAAGTTGATTTTGATTACATGATAACTTCAGGTTTGTTCATTTTTGGCGAATTACTATCTAATTCGTTTGGAATCGAGCCAAAGAAAAGTGGCTTTTGATTTCATCATAACTTTGGGTTTGTTCATTTTTGGTGAATTGCTAGTCTAATTCGATTGGAATCGAGCTAAAGAAATGTGGCTTTTCATTTCACGGTAACTTCAGATTTGTTCATTTTTGGAGAATTGCTAGTCTAAATCGATTGGAATCGAGCCAAAGAAAAGTGGTTTTTCATTTCATGATAACTTCGGGTTTGTTTAATTTTGGCGAATTAATCGTATAATTCGATTGGAATCGAGCTAATGAAATGTGGTTTTTGATTTCACGAAAACTTCGGGTTTGTTCATTTTTGGTGAATTGCTAGTCTAATTCGATTGGAATCGAGCTAATGAAATGTGGTTTTTGATTTCACGAAAACTTCGGGTTTGTTCATTTTTGGTGAACTGCTAGTCTAAATTGATTGGAATCGAGCCAATGAAAAGTGGCTTTGGATTTCATGTTAACTTCGGCTTTGTTCATTTTTGGCGAATTTCTATTCTAATTCGATTGGAATCGAGCCAATGAAAAGCGGTGCTTCATTACAAGATAATTTCGGGTTTCTTCATTTTTAGCGAATTGTTAGTCTAATTCAATTGGAATCGAGCCAATGAAAAGTGATTTTTCATTTTATGATAGCTTCAGGTATGTTCATTTTTGGCGAATTACTAGTCTAAATCGATTGGAATCGAGGCAATGAAAAGTGTCTTTTGATTTCATGATAACTTCGGGTTTGTTCATTTTTAGTGAATTGCTAGTCTAAATCGATTGGAATCGAGGCAATGAAAAGTGTCTTTTGATTTCATGATAACTTCGGGTTTGTTCATTTTGGCAATTCGCTAGTCTAATTTAATTGGAATCGAGCCAAAGAAATGTGGTTTTTCATTTCATGGTAACTTCCAGTTTGTTCGTTTTTGGCGAATTGCTAATCTAATTCGATTGGAATCGAGCTAATGAAAAGTGGTTTTTCATTTCTTGATAACTTCGGGTTTTTTCATTTTTTGCGATTGGCTAGTCCAATTCGATTGGAATCGAGCCAATGAAAAGTGGTTTTTCATTTCAAGATAAATTCGGGTTTGTTCATTTTTGGCGAATTGCTAGTCTAAATAGTTTGGAATCGAGCCAATCAAAAGGGGCTTTTGATTTCAAAATAACTTCGGGTTTGTTTGTTTTTGGCGAATTACTAGTCTAATTCGAATGGAATCGAGCAAATAAAAAGTGGTTTTTCATTTCATGATAACTTCGGGTTTGTTCATTTTTAGTGAATTGCTAGTCTAAATCGATTGGAATCTAGCAAATGAAAAGTGGCTTTTGATTTCATGATAACTTCGGGTTTGTTCATTTTTTGCGAATTGCTAGTCTAATTCGATTGGAATCGAGCCAATGAAAAGTTATTTTTCATTTCATGATAACTTCGGGTTTGATCGTATTTGGCGAATTGCTAGTCTAAAGCGATTGGAATCGAGCAAATGAAAAGTGGTTTTTCATTTCGTGATAACTTTGGGTTGTTCGTTACTGGCAAATTGCTAGTCCAATTCGATTGGAATCGAGCCAATGAAATGTGCTTTTGATTTCATGATAACTTTGGGTTTGTTCATTTTTTGCGAATTGCTAATCTAATTCAATTGGAATCGAGCCAAAGAAAAGTGGTTTTTCATTTCATGATAACTTCGGGTTTGTTCGTTTTTGGCGAATTTCTAGTGTAAATCGATTCGAATCGAGTCAAAGAAAAGCGATTTTTCATTTCATGATAACTTCGGGTTTTTTCGTTTTTGGAGAATTGCTAGTGTAAATCGATTGGTATCGAGCCAACGAAATGTGGCTTTTGATTTCATGATAACTTTGGTTTTGTTCGTTTTTGACGAATTGCTCGTCAAATTCGATTGGAATCGAGCCAAAGAAATGTGGTTTTTCATTTCATGATAACTTCGGGGTTTGTTCGTTTTTGGGGAATTGCTAGTCTAAATCGATTGGAATCGAGCCAATGAAAAGTGGCTTTTGATTTCGTGATAACTTTGGGTTTGTTCACTTTTGGCGAATTGCTAGTCTAATTCGAATGGACTTCAGCCAATGAAATGTGATTTTTGATTTCGTGATAACTTCGGGTTTGTTCGTTTTTGCCGAATTACAAGTGTAATTCGATTGAAATCGAGCATTTGATATGTGGTTTTCAATTTCATGATAACTTCGGGGTTGTTTATTTTTGGGGAATACTAGTCTAATTCGATTAGAATCGAGCCAGTGAAAAGTGGCTTCTGAATTCATGATAACTTCGGGTTTGTTCATTTTTGGAGAATTGCTAGTCTAATTCAATTGGAATCGAGCTAACGAAATGTGGTTTTTGATTTCATGATAACTTAGGGTTTGATCATTTTCGATGAATTGCTAGTCTAATTTGATTGGAATCGAGCTAATGAAAAGTGGTTTTTGATTTCTTGATAACTTCGGGTTTGAT
>NW_019234655.1:104935-162483 GCF_002742605.1 Olea europaea var. sylvestris
GGGTTTGTTCATTTTTCGTGAATTGCAAGTCTAAATCAATTGGAATCGAGCTAATAAAAAGTTGATTTTGATTTCATGATAACTTCGGGTTTGTTCATTTTTGGCGAATTGCTATCTAATTCGATTGGAATCGTGCCAAAAAAAAGTGGCTTTTGATTTCATGATAACTTCGGGTTTGTTCCTTGTTGGCGAATTGCTAGTCTAATTCGATTCGAATCAAGCCAATGAAAAGTGGCTTTTGATTTCATGATAACTTCGGGGTTTGTTCATTTTTGGGGAATTGCTAGTCTAAATCGATTGGAATCGAGCCAATGAAAAGTGGCTTTTGATTTCGTGATAACTTCGGGTTTGTTCATTTGTGACGAATTGCATGTCTAATTCGATTGGAATCGAGGCAAAGAAAAGTGGTTTTTCATTTCATGATAACTTCCAGTTTGTTCGTTTTTGGTGAATGCTAGTCTAAATCGATAGGAATCGAGCCAAAGAAAAGTGGTTTTTCATTTCATGATAACTTCGGGTTTGTTCGTTTTTGGCGAATTTCTAGTGTAAATCGATTCGAATCGAGTCAAAGAAAAGCGGTTTTTCATTTCATGATAACTTCGGGTTTTTTCGTTTTTGGAGAATTGCTAGTGTAAATCGATTGGTATCGAGCCAACGAAATGTGGCTTTTGATTTCATGATAACTTTGGTTTTGTTCGTTTTTGACGAATTGCTCGTCAAATTCGATTGGAATCGAGCCAAAGAAATTTGGTTTTTCATTTCATGATAACTTTGGGTTTGTTCGGTTTTGGTGAATTGCTAGCCTAAATCGATTGGAATCGAGCCAATGAAACGTGATTTTTCATTTCATGATAGCTTCGGGTATGTTCATTTTTGGAAAATTGCTAGTCTAAATCGATTGGAATCGAGGCAATGAAAAGTGTCTTTTGATTTCTAGATAACTTCGGGTTTGTTCATTTTGGCAATTCGCTAGTCTAATTCGATTGGAATCGAACTAATGAAATGTGGTTTTTGATTTCAAGACAACTTCCGATTTGTTCATTTTTGGTGAAATGCTAGTCTAAATCGATTGAAATCGAAACAAAGAAAAGTGGCTTTTGATTTCAGGATAACTTTGGGTTTGTTCATTTTTGGCGAATTGCTATTCTAATTCTATCGGAATCGAGCCAATGAAAAGTGGCGCTTCATTTCATGATAACTTCGGGTTTGTTCATTTTTGGTGAATTACTAGTCTAATTCGATTGGAATCGAGCCAATGAAAAGTGATTTTTCATTTCATGATAGCTTCGGGTATGTTCATTTTTGGCGAATTGCTAGTCTAAATCGATTGGAATCGAGGCAATGAAAAGTGTCTTTTGATTTCAAGATAACTTCGGGTTTGTTCATTTTGGCAATTCGCTAGTCTAAATCGATTGAAATCGAACTAATGAAATGTGGTTTTTGATTTCAAGACAACTTCCGATTTGTTCATTTTTGGTGAAATGCTAGTCTAAATCGATTGGAATCGAACCAAAGAAAAGTGGCTTTTGATTTTAGGATAACTTTTGGTTTGTTCGTTTTTGGCGAATTGCTATTCTAATTCGATCGGAATCGAGCCAATGAAAAGTGGTGCTTCATTTCATGATAACTTCGGGTTTGTTCATTTTTGGTGAATTACTAGTCTAATTCGATTGGAATCGAGCCAATGAAAAGTGATTTTTCATTTCATGATAGCTTCGGGTATGTTCATTTTTGGCGAATTTCCAGTCTAAATCGATTGGAATCGAGGCAATGAAAAGTGTCTTTTGATTTCAAGATAACTTCGGGTTTGTTCATTTTGGCAATTCGCTTGTCTAATTCGATTGGAATCGAACTAATGAAATGTGGTTTTTGATTTCAAGACAACTTCCGATTTGTTCATTTTTGGTGAAATGCTAGTCTAAATCGATTGGAATCGAACCAAAGAAAAATGGCTTTTGATTTCAGGATAACTTTAGGTTTGTTCGTTTTTGGCGAATGGTTATTCTAATTCGATTGGAATCGAGCCAATGAAAAGTGATTTTTCATTTCATGATAGCTTCGGGCATGTTCATTTTTGGCGAATTGCTAGTCTAAATCGATTGGAATCGAGGCAATGAAAAGTGTCTTTTGATTTCAAGATAACTTCGGGTTTGTTCATTTTGGCAATTCGCTAGTCTAATTCGATTGGAATCGAACTAATGAAATGTGGTTTTTGATTTCAAGACAACTTCCGATTTGTTCATTTTTGGTGAAATGCTAGTCTAAATCGATTGGAATCGAACCAAAGAAAAATGGCTTTTGATTTCAGGATAACTTTAGGTTTGTTCGTTTTTGGCGAATGGTTATTCTAATTCGATTGGAATCGAGCCAATGAAAAGTGGTGCTTCATTTCATGATAACTTCGGGCTTGTTCATTTTTGGTGAATTACTAGTCTAATTCGATTGGAATCGAGCCAATGAAAAGTGATTTTTCATTTCATGATAGCTTCGGGCATGTTCATTTTTGGCGAATTGCTAGTCTAAATCGATTGGAATTGAGGCAATGAAAAGTGTCTTTTGATTTCAAGATAACTTCGGGTTTGTTCATTTTGGCAATTCGCTAGTCTAATTCGATTGGAATCGAACTAATGAAATGTGGTTTTTGATTTCAAGACAACTTCCGATTTGTTCATTTTTGGTGAAATGCTAATCTAAATCGATTGGAATCGAACCAAAGAAAAGTGGCTTTTGATTTCAGGATAACTTTGGGTTTGTTCGTTTTTGGCGAATGGTTATTCTAATTCGATTGGAATCGAGCCAATGAAAAGTGGTGCTTCATTTCATGATAACTTCGGGTTTGTTCATTTTTGGTGAATTACTAGTCTAATTCGATTGGAATCGAGCCAACGAAAAGTGATTTTTCATTTCATGATAGCTTCGGGTATGTTCATTTTTGGCGAATTGCTAGTCTAAATCGATTGGAATCGAGGCAATGAAAAGTGTCTTTTGGTTGCATGATAACTTCGGGTTTTTTCATTTTGGCAATTTGCTAGTCTAATTAAATTGGAATCGAGCCAATGAAATGTGGTTTTTCATTTCGTGGTAACTTCGAGTTTGTTCATTTTTGGCGAATTGCTAATCTAATTCGATTGGAATCGAGTAAATGAAAAGTGGTTTCTGATTTCATGATAACTTCGGGTTTGTTCAATTTTTGTGAATGGCTGGTCCAATTCGATTGGAATCGAGCCAATGAAAAGTGGTTTTTCATTTCATGATAACTTCGAGTATGTTCATTTTTGGCGAATTGCTAATCTAAATAGATTGGAATCGAGCCAATGAAAAGGGGCTTTCGATTTCAAAATAACTTCGGGTTTGTTCATTTTTGGCGAATTACTAGTCTACTTCGAATGGAAACGAGCAACTAAAAAGTGGTTTTTCATTTCATGATAACTTCGGGTTCGTTCATTTTTGGCGAATTGCTAGTCTAAATCGATTGGAATCTAGGCAATGAAAAGTGGCTTTTGATTTCATGATAACTTCGGGTTTGTTCATTTTTTGTGAATTGCTAGTCTAATTCGATTGGAATCGAGCCAATGAAAAGTTGTTTTTCATTTCATGACAACTTCGGGTTTGTTCGTGTTTGGCGAATTGCTAGTCTAAATCGATTGGAATCGAGCAAATGAAAAGTGGTTTTTCATTTCGTGAAAACTTTGGGTTGTTCATTTCTGGCGAATTGCTAGTCCAATTCGATTGGAATCGAGCCAATGAAATGTGGCTTTTGATTTGCTGATAACTTCAGATTTGTTCATTTTTTGCGAATTGCTAGTCTAATTCGATTGGAATCGAGCCAATGAAAAGTCATTTTTCATTTCATGATAGCTTCGGGTATGTCCATTTTTGGCAAATTGCTAGTGTAAGTCAATTGGAATCGAGGCGATGAAAAGTGTCTTTTGATTTCATGATAACTTCGGGTTTGTTCATTTTAGCAATTCACTAGTCTAATTCAATTGGAATCAAGCCAATGAAATGTGGTTTTTCATTTCATGGTAACTTCGAGTTTGTTCATTTTTGGCTAATTGCTAATCTAATTCGATTGGAATCCAGCTAATGAAAAGTGGTTTTTGATTTCATGATAACTTTAGGTTTGTTCATTTTTTGCGAATGGCTAGTCCAATTGGATTGGAATCGAGCCAATGAAAAGTGGTTTTTCTTTTCATGATATCTTCGGGTTTGTTCGTTTTTGGCGAATCGCTAGTCTAAATAGATTGGAATCGGGCCAATGAAAAAGGGGCTTTTGATTTCAAAATAATTTCGGGTTTGTTCGATTTTGGCGAATTACTAGTCTAATTAGAATGGAAACGAGCAAATAAAAAGTGGTTTTTCATTTCATGATAACTTCGTGTTTGTTCATTTTTGGCGATTTGCTAGTCTAAATTGATTGGAATCTAGCCAATGAAAAGTGGCTTTTGATTTCATGATAACTTTGGGTTTGTTCATTTTTTGGAGAATTGCTAATCTAATTCGATTGCTATCGAGCTAATGAAAAGTGGTTTTTGATTTCATGATAAATTCGGGTTTGTTCATTTTTTGCGAGTGGCTAGTCCAATTCGATTGGAATCGAGCCAATGAAAAGTGGTTTTTTATTTCATGATAACTTCAGGTTTGTTCATTTTCGGCGAATAGCTCGTTTAATTCGATTGGAATCGAGCCAATGAAAAGTGATTTTTCATTTCATGATAGCTTCGGGTATGTTCATTTATGGCGAATTGCTAGTCTAAATCGATTGGAATCGAGGCAATGAAAAGTGTCTTTTGATTTCATGATAACTTCAAGTTTGTTCATTTTAGCAATTCGCTAGTCTAAATCAACTGGAATGGAGGCAATGAAAAGTGGTTTTTCATTTCATGAAAACTTCAAGTTTGTTCGTTTTTGGCGAATTGCTAATCTAATTCCATTGGAATCGAGCTAATGAAAAGTGGTTTTTGATTTCATGATAACTTCGGGTTTGTTCGTTTTTGACGAATTGCTAGTCTAATTCGAATGGAATTGAGCAAATAAAAAGTGGTTTTTCGTTTCATGAAAGCTTCGGGTTTGTTCATTTTTGGCGAGTTGCTAGTCTAAATCGATTGGAATCTAGCCAATGAAAAGTGGCTTTTGATTTCATGATAACTTCTGGCTTGTTAGTTTTTTACGAATTGCAAGTCTAATTCGATTGGAATCGAGCCAATGAAAAGTTGTTTTTCATTTCATGATAACTTCGGGTTTGTTCATTTTTGGTGAATTGCTAGTCTAAATCGATTGGAATCGAGCAAATGAAAAGTGGTTTTTCATTTCTTGATAACTTCGGGTTGTTCGTTTTTGGCGAATTACTAGTCCAATTCGATTAGAATCGAGCTAGTGAAATGTGGCTTTTGGTTTCATGATAACTTCGGGTTTGTTCATTTTTGGTGAATTGCTAGTCTAATTCGATTGGAATCGAGCCAAAGAAAAGCGATTTTTCATTTCATGATTACTTCGGGTTTGTTAATTTTAGGCTAATTGCTTGTATAATTCGATTGGATTCGAACTAATGAAATGTAGTTTTTGATTTCACGACAACTTCGGGTTTGTTCTTTTTTGGTCAATTGTTAGTCAAAATCGATTGGAATCGAACCAATAAAAAGTGCCTTTTGATTTCATGATAACTTCGGGTTTGTTCGTTTTTGGTGAATTGCTAGTTTAATTCGATTGGAATCGAACAAATGAAAAGTTGTTTTCCATTTTGATGATAACATCTGGTTTTCGTTTTTGGTGAATTGCTAGCCTAAATCGATTGGAATCGAGCAAGTGAAAAGTGGCTTTTGATTTCATGATAACTTCGGGTTTGTTCGTTTTTGGCGAATTGCTAGTCTAATTCAATTGGAATCGGGCCAAAGAAAAGTGGTTTTTCATTTCATAATAACTTCGGGTTTGTTCATTTTTAGCGACTTGCTAGTGTAAATCGATTGGGATCGAGCCAATGAAAAGTGGCTTTTGATTTCATGATAACTTTTGTTTTGTTCGTTTTTGGCGAATTGCTAGTCTAATTCGATTGGAATCGAGCCAAAGAAATGTGGTTTTTCATTTCATGATAACTTCGGGTTAGTTCATTTTTGGCGAATTGCTCGTCTAAATCGATTAGAATCGAGCCATCGAAAAGTGGCTTTCGATTTCATGATATCTTCCGGTTTGTTCGTTTTGGCGAATTGGTAGTCTAGTTCGATTCAAATCCAGGTTATGAAAAGTGGTTTTTGATTTCATGATAACTTCAGATTCGTCATTTTTGGCGAATTGATAGTCTAATTTTATTGGAATTGAGCCAATGAAAAGTGGTTTAGATTTCTTGATAACTTCAGGTTTGTTCATTTTTTTGCAAATTGCTAGTCTAATTTTATTGGAATTGAGCCAATGAAAAGTGGTTTAGATTTCTTGATAACTTCAGGTTTGTTCATTTTTTTGCAAATTGCTAGTCTAATTCGACTAGAATCGAGCTAATGAAAAGTGGTTTTTGATTTCATGATAACTTCGGGTTTGTTCGTTTTTGGCGAATTGCTAGTTTAATTCGATTAGACTCAAGCCAATGAAAAGCGACTTTTCATTTTGATGATAACATCGGGTTTGTTCATTTTTGGCAAATTGTTAGTCTAAATCGATTGGAATCCAGCAAGTGAAAAGTGGCGTTTGATTTCATGATAACTTCGGGTTTGTTCGTTTTTGGCGAATTGCTATCTAATTCGATTGGAATCGAGCCAATGAAATGTGGTTTTTGATTTCATGATAACTTCGGGTTTGTTCGTTTTTGGAGAATTACTAGTCTAAATCGATTGGAATAGAGCTAATGAAAAGTGGTTTTTGATTTCATGATAACTTCGGGTTTGTTCATTTGTTGGCGAATGGCTAGTCCAATTCGATTGGAATCGAGCCAATGAAAAGTGGTTTTTCATTTCATGATAACTTCAGGTTTGTTCATTTTTGGCGAATTGCTAGTCTAAATAGATTGGAATCGAGCCAATGAAAAGGGGCTTTCGATTTCAAAATAACTTCGGGTTTGTTCATTTTTGGCGAATTACTAGTCTAATTCGAATGGAAATGAGCAACTAAAAAGTGGTTTTTCATTTCATGATAACTTCGGGTTTGTTCATTTTTGGCGAATTCCTAGTCTAAATCGATTGGAATCTAGCCAATGAAAAGAAGCTTTTGATTTTAGGATAACTTCGGGTTTGTTCATTTTTTACGAATTGCTAGTCTAATTCGATTGGAATCGAGCCAAAGAAATTGGTTTTTCATTTCATGATAACTTCGAGTTTGTTCGCATTTGATGAATGGCTATTGTAAATCGATTGGAATCGAGCCAATGGAACTTGACTTTTGATTTCATGATCACTTTGGGCTTGTTCCTTTTTTGCGAATTGGTAGTTCAAATCAATTGGAATTGAGCCAATGAAATGTGGCTTTTGATTTCATCATAACTTTGGGTTTGTTCGTTTTTGGTGAATTGCTAGTCTAATTCGATCGGAATCGAGCTAAAGAAATGTGGCTTTTCATTTCATGGTAACTTTGGATTTGCTCATTTTTGGAGAATTGCTAGTCTAAATCGATTGAAATAGAGCCAAAGAAAAGTGGTTTTTAATTTCATGATAACTTCGGGTTTGTTTATTTTTGGCGAATTAATCGTATAATTCGATTGAAATCGAGCTAATGAAATGTGGTTTTTGATTTCACGACAACTTCAGGTTTGTTCATTTTTGGTGAACTGCTAGTCCAAATCGATTGGAATCGAGCCAATGAAAAGTGGCTTTGGATTTCATGACAACTTCGGCTTTGTTCATTTTTGGCGAATTGCTATTCTAATTCGATTGGAATCGAGCCAACGAAAAGTGGTGCTTCATTTCAAGATAATTTCGGGTTTGTTCATTTTTGGCAAATTGTTAGTCTAATTCCATCGGAATCGAGCCAATGAAAAGTGATTTTTCATTTTATGATAGCTTCAGGTATGTTCGTTTTCGGCGAATTACTAGTCTAAATCGATTGGAATGGAGGCAATGAAGAGTGTCTTTTGATTTCATGAAAACTTCGGGTTTGTTCGTTTTGGCAATTCGCTAGTCTAATTTAATTGGAATCGAACCAATGAAATGTGGTTTTTCATTTCATGGTAACTTCGAGTTTGTTCGTTTTTGGTAAATTGCTAATCTAATTCGATTGGAATCGAGCTAATGAAAAGTGGTTTTTCATTTCATGATAACTTCGGGTTTGTTCATTTTTTGCGAATGGCTAGTGCAATTCGATTGGAATCGAGCCAATGAAAAGTGGTTTTTCATTTCAAGATAAATTCGGGTTTGTTCATTTTTGGCGAATTGCTAGTCTAAATAGATTGGAATCGAGCCAATCAAAAGTGCTTTTGATTTCAAAATAACTTCGGGTTTGTTCGTTTTTGGCGAATTACTAGTCTAATTTGAATGGAAACGAGCAAATAAAAAGTGGTTTTTCATTTCATGATAACTTCGGGTTTGTTCATTTTTTGCGAATTGCTAGTCTAAATCGATTGGAATCTAGCAAATGAAAAGTGGCTTTTGATTTCATGATAACTTCGGGTTTGTTCATTTTTTGTGAATTGCTAGTCTAATTCGATTGGAATCGAGCCAATGAAAAGTTGTTTTTCATTTCATGATAACTTCGGGTTTGTTGGTTTTTGGCGAATTGCTAGTTTAAAGCGATTGGAATCGAGCAAATGAAAAGTGGTTTTTCGTTTCGTGATAACTTTAGGTTGTTCGTTTCTGGCAAATTGCTAGTCCAATTCGATTGGAATCGAGCCAATGAAATGTGTCTTTTGATTTCATGATAACTTTGGGTTTGTTCATTTTTTGCGAATTGCTAATCTAATTCGATTGGAATCGAGCTAAAGAAAAGTGGTTTTTCATTTCATGATAACTTCGGGTTTGTTCGTTTTTGGCGAATTGCTAGTGTAAATCGATTCGAATCGAGTCAAAGAAAAGTGGTTTTTCATTTCATGATAATTTTGGGTTTTTTCGTTTATGGAGAATTGCTAATGTAAATCGATTGGTATCGGGCCAACGAAATGTGGCTTTTGATTTATCGATAACTTTGGTTTTGTTCATTTTTGGCGAATTGCTAGTCTAATTCGATTGGAATCGAGCCAAAGAAATGTGCTTTTTCATTTCATGATAACTTTAGGTTTGTTCGATTTTGGTGAATTGCTAGTCTAAATCGATTGAAATCGAGCCAACGAAATGTGGCTTTTGATTTCATGATATCTTCGGGTTTGTTCGTTTTGGCGAATTGGTAGTCTAATTCCATTCGAATCCAGCTAATGAAAAGTGGTTTTTCATTTCATGGTAACTTCGGATTCGTTTGTTTTTGGCGAATTGCTAATCTAATTTGATTGGAATTGAGCCAATGAAAAGTGGTTTTTGATTTCACGATAACTTCGGGTTTGTTCATTTTTACCGAATTGCTAGTCTAAATCGAATCGAATCGAACCAACGAAAAGTGGCTTTTGATTCCATGATAACTTCGGGTTTGTTCGTTTTTGGCGAATTGCTAGTCTAAATCGATTGGAATCGAGCCAATGAAAAGTTACTTTTGTTTCATGATAACTTCGGGTTTGTTCATTTTTGGCGAATTGTATGTCTAATTCGATTGGAATCGAACCAAAGAAGAGTGGTTTTTCTTTTCATGATAACTTCGGGTTTGTTCATTTTTGGCGAATTGCAAGTCTAAATCGATAGGAATCGAGCTAATAAAAAGTTGATTTTGATTTCATGATAACTTCGGGTTTGTTGATTTTTGGTGAATTGCTATCTAATTTGATTGAAATCGAGCCCAAAAAAAATTGGCTTTTGATTTCATGATAACTTCGGGTTTGTTCGTTGTTGGCGAATTGCTAGTCTAATTCTATTCGAATCGAGCCAATGAAAAGTGGCTTTTGATTTCATGATAACTTCGGGGTTTGTTCGTTTTTTGGGAATTGCTTGTCTAAATCGATTGGAATCGAGCCAATGAAAAGTGGCTTTTGATTTTGTGATAACTAAAGGTTTGTTCATTTGTGGCGAATTGCATGTCTAATTCGATTGGAATCGAGGCAAAAAAAGTGGTTTTTCATTTCATGATAACTTTCGGTTTGTTCGTTTTTTGCGAATCGCTAGTCTAAATCGATTGGAATCGAGCTAATGAAAAGTTGATTTTGATTACATGATAACTTCGGGTTTGTTCATTTTTGGCGAATTACTATCTAATTCGTTTGGAATCGAGCCAAAGAAAAGTGGCTTTTGATTTCATGATAACTTCGGGTTTGTTCATTTTTGGCGAATTGGTAGTCCAATTCGATTGGAATCGAGCCAATGAAAAGTGGCTCTTGATTTCATGATAACTTCGGGTTTGTTTGTTTTTCGCGAATTGCTAGTCTAATTGGAATCGAGCCAAAGAAATGTGGTTTTTCATTTTATGATAACTTCAGATTTGTTCGTTTTTGGCGAATTGCTAGTTCAAATCGATAGGAATCGAGCCAAAGAAAAGTGGTTTTTCATTTCATGATAACTTCGAGTTTGTTTATTTTTGGCTAATTACTCGTATAATTCGATTGGAATCGAACTAATGAAATGTGGTTTTTGATTTCAAGACAACTTCCGATTTGTTCATTTTTGGTGAAATGCTAGTCTAAATCGATTGGAATCGAACCAATGAAAAGTGGCTTTTGATTTCATGATAACTTTGGGTTTGTTCATTTTTGGCGAATTGCTATTCTAATTCGATTGGAATCGAGCCAATGAAAAGTGGTGCTTCATTTCATGATAACTTCGGGTTTGTTCATTTTTGGCAAATTACTAGTCTAATTCGATTGGAATCGAGCCAATGAAAAGTGATTTTTCATTTCATGAGAGCTTCGGGTATGTTCATTTTTGGCGAATTGATAGTCTAAATCAATTGGAATCGAGTCAATGAAAAGTGTCTTTTGATTTCATGATAACTTCAAGTTTGTTCATTTTGGCAATTCGCTAGACTAATTCAATTGAAATCGAGCCAATGAAATGTGGTTTTTCATTTCATGGTAACTTCGAATTTGTTCTTTTTGGTGAATTGCTAATCTAATTCGATTGCTATCGAGCTAATGAAAAGTGGTTTTTGATTTCATGATAACTTCGAGTTTGTTCATTTTTGGCGAATGGCTAGTCCAATTCGATTGGAATCGAGCCAATGAAAAGTGGTGCTTCATTTCATGATAACTTCGGGTTTGTTCATTTTTGGTGAATTACTAGTCTAATTCGATTGGAATCGAGCCAACGAAAAGTGATTTTTCATTTCATGATAGCTTCGGGTATGTTCATTTTTGGCGAATTGCTAGTCTAAATCGATTGGAATCGAGGCAATGAAAAGTGTCGTTTGGTTGCATGATAAATTCGGGTTTTTTCATTTTGGTAATTTGCTAGTCTAATTAAATTGGAATCGAGCCAATGAAATGTGGTTTTTCATTTCATGGTAACTTCGAGTTTGTTCATTTTTGGCGAATTGCTAATCTAATTCGATTGGAATCGAGCTAATGAAATGTGGTTTTTAATTTCATGATAACTTCGGGTTTGTTCAATTTTTGTGAATGGCTAGTCCAATTCGATTGGAATTGAGCCAATGAAAAGTGGTTTTTCTTTTCATGATGACTTCGAGTTTGTTCATTTTTGGCGAATTGCTAAACTAAATAGATTGGAATCGAGCCAATGAAAAGGGGCTTTCAATTTCAAAATAACTTCGGGTTTGTTCATTTTTGGCGAATTACTAGACTGCTTCGAATGGAAACGAGCAACTAAAAAGTGGTTTTTCATTTCATGATAACTTCGGGTTTGTTCATTTTTGGCGAATTGCTAGTCTAAATTGATTGGAATCTGGGCAATGAAAAGTGGCTTTTGACTTCATGATAACTTCGGGTTTGTTCGTTTTTTGTGAATTGCTAGTCTAATTCGATTGGAATCGAGCCAATGAAAAGTTGTTTTTCATTTCATGATAAGTTCGGGCTTGTTCGTTTTTGGCGAATTGCTAGTCTAAATCGATTGGAATCGAGCAAATGAAAAGTGGTTTTTCATTCGTGATAACTTTGGGTTGTTCATTTTTGGCGAATTGCTAGTCCAATTCGATTGGAATCAAGCCAATGAAATGTGGCTTTTGATTTACTGATAACTTCAGGTTTGTTCATTTTTTGGAAATTGCTAGTCTAATTCTATTGGAATCGAGCCAATGAAAAGTCATTTTTCATTTCATGATAGCTTCGGGTATGTCCTTTTTTGGCGAATTGCTAGCGTAAATCAATTGGAATCGAGGCGATGAAAAGTGTCTTTTGATTTCATGATAACTTCGGGTTTGTTCATTTTAGCAATTCGTTAGTCTAATTCAATTGGAATCAAGCCAACGAAATATGTTTTTTCATTTCATGGTAACTTCGATTTTGTTCGTTTTTGGCTAATTGCTAATCTAATTCGATTGGAATCCAGTTAATGAAAAGTGGTTTTTGATTTCATGATAACTTTGGGTTTGTTCATTTTTTGCGAATGGCTAGTCCAATTCGATTGGAATCGAGCCAATGAAAAGTGGTTTTTCATTTCATGATATCTTCGAGTTTGTTCGTTTTTGGCGAATCGCTAGTCTAAATAGATTGGAATAGGGCCAATGAAAAAGGGGCTTTCGATTTCAAAATAATTTCGGGTTTGTTCGTTTTTGGCGAATTACTAGTCTAATTCGAATGGAAACGAGCAAATAAAAAGTGGTTTTTCATTTCATGATAACTTCGGGTTTGTTCATTTTTGGCGATTTGCTAGTCTAAATTGATTGGATTCTAGCCAATGAAAACTGGCTTTTGATTTCATGATAACTTCGGGTTTGATCATTTTTGGAGAATTGCTAATCTAATTCGATTGCTATCGAGCTAATGAAAAGTGGTTTTTGATTTCATGATAAATTCGGGTTTGTTCATTTTTTGCGAATGGCTAGTCCAATTCGATTGGAATCGAGCTAATGAAAAGTGGTTTTTCATTTCATGATATCTTCGGGTTTGTTCGTTTTTGGCGAATCGCTAGTCTAAATAGATTGGAATCGGGCCAATGAAAAAGGGGCTTTCAATTTCAAAATAATTTCGGGTTTGTTCGTTTTTGGCGAATTACTAGTCTAATTCGAATGGAAACGAGCAAATAAAAAGTGGTTTTTCATTTCATGATAACTTCGGGTTTGTTCATTTTTGGTGATTTTCTAGTCTAAATTGATTGGAATCTAGCCAATGAAAAGTGGCTTTTGATTTCATGATAACTTCGGGTTTGATCGTTTTTGGAGAATTGCTGATCTAATTCGATTACTATCGAGCTAATGAAAAGTGGTTTTTGATTTCATGATAAATTCGGGTTTGTTCATTTTTTGCGAATGACTAGTCCAATTCGATTGGCATCGAGCCAATGAAAAGTGGTTTTTCATTTCATGATAACTTCGGGTTTGTTCATTTTTGGCGAATAGCTCGTCTAATTCGATTCGAATCGAGCCAATGATAAGTGATTTTTCATTTAATGATAGCTTCGAGTATGTTCATTTTTGGTGAATTGCTAGTCTAAATCGATTGGAATCGAGGCAATGAAAAGTGTCTTTTGATTTCATGATAACTTCAGGTTTGTTCATTTTGGCAATTCGCTAGTCTAATTCAATTGGAATCGATCCAATGAAATGTGGTTTTTCATTTCATGGTAACTTCGAGTTTGTTCATTTTTGGCGAATTGCTAATCTAATTCGATTGGAATAGAGCTAATGAAAAGTGGTTTCTGATTTCATGATAACTTCAGGTTTGTTCATTTTTTGTGAATGGCTAGTCCAATTCGATTGGAATCGAGCCAATGAAAAGTGATTTTTCATTTCGTGATAAGTTCGGGTTTGTTCGTCTTTGGCGAATTGCTAGTCTAAATAGATTGGAATCGAGCCAACGAAAAGGGGCTTTTGATTTCAAGATAACTTCGGGTTTGTTCGTTTTTGGCGAATTGCTAGTCTAATTCGAATGGAATCGAGCAAATAAAAAGTGGTTTTTCGTTTCATGATAGCTTCGGGTTTGATCATTTTTGGCGAGTTGCTAGTGTAAATCGATTGGAATCTAGCCAATGAAAAGTGGCTTTTGATTTCATGATAACTTCTGGTTTGTTCGTTTTTTGCTAATTGCTAGTCTAATTCGATTGGAATCGAGCCAATGAAAAGTTATTTTTCATTTCATGATAACTTCGGGTTTGTTCGTTTTTGGCGAATTGCTATTCTAAATCAATTGGAATCTAGCAAATGAAAAGTGGTTTTTAATTTCATGATAACTTCGAGTTGTTCGTTTTTTATGAATTGCTAGTCCAATTCGATTCGAATCGAGCTAATGAAATGTGGCTTTTGATTTCATGATAACTTCACGTTTGTTTGTTTTTGGCGGATTAGTAGTCCAATTCGATTGGAATCGAGCCAAAGAAAAGCGGTTTTTCGTTTCATGATTACTTTGGGTTTGTTAATTTTTGGCGAATTGCTCGTATAATTCGATTGGAATCGAACAAACGAAATGTAGTTTTTGATTTCACGACAACTTTGGGTTTGTTCAATTGCTAGTCTAAATCGATTGGAATCGAACCAATAAAAAGTGGCTTTTGATTTCATGATAACTTCAGGTTTGTTCATTTTTAGCGAATTGCTAGTCTAATTCGATTGGAATCGAGCCAATAAAAAGTGGTGTTTCATTTTATGATAACTTCGGGTTTGTTCATTTTTGACGAATTGCAAGTTTAATTCGATTGGAATCGAGCCAATGAAAAGTGATTTTTCATTTCATAATAGCTTTGGGTGTGTTCATTTTTGTTGAATTGCTAGTCTAAATCGATTGGAATCGAGGCAATGAAAAAGTGTCTTTTTATTTCATGATAACTTCGGGTTTGTTCATTTTAGCGATTCGCTAGTCTAATTCGACTGGAATGGAGCTAATGAAAAGTGGTTTTTCATTTCACGAAAACTTCGAGTTTGTTCGTTTTTGGCGAATTGCTAATCTAATTCCATTGGAATCGAGCTAATGAAAAGTGGTTTTTGATTTGACGATAACTTCGGGTTTGTTCATTTTTTGTGAATTGCTAGTCCAACTCGATTGGAATCGAGCCAATGAAAAGTGATTTTTCATTTCGTTATAAGTTCGGGTTTGTTCATCTTTGGCGAATTGCTAGTCTAAATTGACTGGAATCGAGCCAACGAAAAGGGGCTTTTGATTTCAAGATAACTTTAGGTTTGTTCGTTTTTGGCGAATTGCTAGTCTAATTCGATTGGAGTCGAGCGAATAAAAAGTGGTTTTTCATTTCATGATAACTTTAGGTTTGTTCGTTTTTGACGAGTTACTTGTCTAAATCGATTGGAATCTAGCCAATGAAAAGTGGCTATTGATTTCATGATAACTTCTGGTTTGTTCATTTTTTGTGAATTGCTAGTCTAATTCGATCGAAATCGAACCAATGAAAAGTAGTTTTTCATTTTGTGATAAGTTTAGGTTTGTTCATTTTTGGAGAATTGATAGTCTAAATCTATTGGAATTGAGCAAATGAAAAGTGGTTTTTCATTTCATGATAACTTCGGGTTGTTCATTTTGGCTATTCGCTAGTATAATTCAATTGGAATCGAGCCAATGAAATGTGGTTTTTCATTTCATGATAACTTCGAGTTTGTTCATTTTTGACGAATTGCTAATTTAATTCGATTGGAATCGAGCTAATGAAAAGTGATTTCTGATTTCATGATAACTTCGGGTTTGTTCATTTTTTGTGAATGGCTAGTCCAATTCGATTGGAATCGAGCCAATGAAAAGTGATTTTTCATTTCATGATAACTTCGAGTTTGTTCATTTTTGGCGAATTGCTAATCTAAATAGATTGGAATCGAGCCAATGAAAAGGGGCTTTCGATTTCAAAATAACTTCGGGTTTGTTCATTTTTGGCGAATTACTAGTCTAATTCGAATGGAAACGAGCAACTAAAAAGTGGTTTTTCATTTCATGATAACTTTGGGTTTGTTCATTTTTGGCGAATTGCTAGTCTAAATCGATTGGAATCTAGGCAATGAAAAGTGGCTTTTGATTTCATGATAACTTCGGGTTTGTTCGTTTTTTGTGAATTGCTAGTCTAATTCGATTGGAATCGAGCCAATGAAAAGTTATTTTTCTTTTCATGATAACTTCGGGTTTGTTCATTTTTGGCGAATTGCTAGTCTAAATCGATTGGAATCGAGCAAATGAAAAGTGGTTTTTCATTTCGTGATAACTTTGGGTTGTTCATTTCTGGCGAATTGCTAGTCCAATTTGATTGGAATCGAGCCAATGAAATGTGGCTTTTGATTTCATGATAACTTCAGGTTTGTTCATTTTTTGCGAATTGCTAGTCTAATTCGATTGGAATCGAGCTAATGAAAAGTCATTTTTCATTTCATGATGGCTTTGGGTATGTCCATTTTTGGTGAATTGCTAGCCTAAAGTGATTGGAATCGAGGCAATGAAAAGTGTCTTTTGATTTCATGATCACTTCGGGTTTGTTCATTTTAGCAATTTGCTAGTCTAATTCAATTTGAATCAAGCCAATGAAATGTGGTTTTTCATTTCATGGTAACTTTGAGTTTGTTCGTTTTTGGTTAATTGCTAATCTAATTCGATTGGAATCCAGCTAATGAAAAGTGGTTTTTGATTTCATGATAACTTTGGGTTTGTTCATTTTTTGCGAATGGCTAGTCCAATTCGATTGGAATCGGGCAAATGAAAAGTGGTTTTTCATTTCATGATATCTTCGGGTTTGTTCGTTTTTGGTAAATCGCTAGTCTAAATAGATTGGAATCGGGCAAATGAAAAAGGGGCTTTTGATTTCAGAATGACTTCGGGTTTGTTCATTTTTGGCGAATTACTAGTCTAATTCGAATGAAACGAGCAAGTAAAAAGTGGTTTTTCATTTCATGATAACTCCGGGTTTGTTCATTTTTGGCGATTTGCTAGTCTAAATTGATTGGAATCTAGCCAATGAAAACTGGCTTTTGATTTCATGATAACTTCGGGTTTGTTCCTTTTTTTACGAGTTGCTAGTCTAGTTCGATTGGAATCGAGCCAATGAAAAGTTGTTTTTCATTTCATGATAACTTCGGGTTTGTTCATTTTTGGCAAATTGCTAGTCTTAATCTATTGGAATCGAGCAAATGAAAAGTGGTTTTTCATTTCATGAAAACTTCAAGTTGTTCATTTTTCGCGAATTGCTAGTCCAATTCGATTCGAATCGAGCCAATGAAATGTGGCTTTTGATTTCATGATAACTTCGGGTTTGTTCATTTTTGGTGAATTGCTAGTCTAATTCGATTGGAATCGAGCCAAAGAAAAGTGGCTTTTCATTTCATGAGAACTTCGGGTTTGTTCATTTTTGGCGAATTGGTAGTGTAAATCGATTCGAATCGAGCCAATGAAAAGGGGTTTTTCATTTCATGATAACTTCGTGTTTTTTCATTTTTGGAGAATTGCTAGTGTAAATCGATTGGTATCCAGCCAATGAAATGTGACTTTTGATTTCATGATAACTTTAGTTTTGTTCGTTTTTGGCGAACTGCTAGTCTAATTCGATTGGAATCGAGCCAATGAAAAGTGGTGCTTCATTTCAAGATAACTTCGGGTTTGTTCATTTTTGACGAATTGTTAGTTTAATTCGATTGGAATTGAGCCAATGAAATGTGATTTTTCATTTCAAGATAGCTTCAGGCATGTTCATTTTTGGCAAATTGCTAGTCTAAATCGATTGGAATCGAGGTAATGAAAAGTGTCTTTTCATTTCATGATAACTTCGACTTTGCTCATTTTGGCAAATTCGCTAGTCTAATTCAATTGGAATCGAGCCAATGAAATGTGGTTTTTCATTTCATGGTAACTTCGAGTTTGTTCATTTTTTGGCGAATTGCTAATCCAATTCGATTGGAATTGAGCTAATGAAAAGTGGTTTTTGATTTCATGATAACTTCGGGTTTGTTCATTTTTTGGCGAATGGCTAGTCCAATTTGATTGGAATCGAGCCAATGAAAAGTGGTTTTACATTTCATGATAACTTCGGGTTTGTTCATTTTTTGGCGAATTGCTAGTCTAAATAGATTGGAATCGAGCCAATGAAAAGGGGCTTTCGATTTCAAAATAACTTCGGGTTTGTTCGATTTTAGCGAATTACTAATCTAATTCGATTTGAAATGAGCAAATAAAAAGTGGTTTTTCGTTGCATGATAACTTCGGGTTTGTTCATTTTTGGCGAATTCCTAGTCTAAATCGATTGGAATCTAGCCAATGAAAAGTAGCTTTTGATTTCGTGATAACTTCGGGTTTGTTCGTTTTTTGCGAATTGCTAGTCTAATTCGATTGGAATCGAGCCAAAGAAAAGTGGTTTTTCATTTCATGATGACTTCGAGTTTGTTCATTTTTGATGAATGGCTATTGTAAATCGATTGGAATCGAGCCAATGAAACTTGACTTTTGATTTCATGATCACTTTGGGCTTGTTCCTTTTTTGCGAATAGGTAGTTCAAATCGATTGGAATCGAGCCAATGAAATGTGCCTTTTGATTTCATCATAACTTTGGGTTTGTTCATTTTTGGCGAATTGCTAGTCTAATTCGATTGGAATCGAGCTAAAGGAATGTGGCTTTTCATTTCATGGTAACTTCGAATTTGTTCATTTTTGGAGAATTGCTATTCTAAATTGATTGGAATCGAGCCAAAGAAAAGTGGTTTTTCATTTCATGATAACTTCGGATTTGTTTATTTTTGGCGAATTAATTGTATAATTCGATTGGAATCGAGCTAATGAAATGTGGTTTTTACTTCACGACAACTTCGGGTTTGTTCATTTTTGGTGAACTGCTAGTCTAAATCGATTGGAATTGAACCAATGACAAGTGGCTTTGGATTTCATGATAACTTCGGGTTTGTTCATTTTTGGCGAATTGCTATTCTAATTCGATTGGAATCGAGGCAATGAAAAGCGGTGCTTCATTTCAAGATAATTTCGGGTTTGTTCATTTTTGGCGAATTGTTAGTCTAATTCGATTGGAATCGAGCCAATGAAAAGTGATTTTTCATTTCATGATAGCTTCAGGTATGTTCATTTTTGGCGAATTGCTAGTCTAAATCGATTGGAATCGAGGCAATGAAAAGTGTCTTTTGATTTCATGATAACTTCGGGTTTGTTCATTTTGGCAATTCGCTAGTCTAATTCAATTGGAATCGAACCAATGAAATGTGGTTTTTCATTTCATGGTAACTTCGAGCTTGTTCATTTTTGGCGAATTGCTAATTTAATTCGATTGGAATCGAGCTAATGAAAAGTGGTTTTTCATTTCTAGATAACTTCGGGTTTGTTCATTTTTTGCGAATGGCTAGTCCAATTCGATTGGAATCGAGCCAATGAAAAGTGGTTTTTCATTTCATGATAACTTCGGGTTTGTTCATTTTTGGTGAATTGCTAGTCTAAATAGATTGGAATCGAGCCAATGAAAAGGGGCTTTTGATTTCAAAATAACTTCATCTTTGTTCGTTTTTGGCGAATTACTAGTCTAGTTCGAATGGAAACGAGCAAATAAAAAGTGGTTTTTCATTTCATGATAACTTCGGGTTTGTTCATTTTTAGCGAATTGCTAGTCTAAATCGATTGGAATCTAGCAACTGAAAAGTGGCTTTTGATTTCATGAGAACTTCGGGTTTGTTCGTTTTTGGCGAATTGCTAATCTAATTCGATTGGAATCGAACTAATGAAAAGTGATTTTTGATTTCATGATAACTTCGGGTTTGTTCATTTTTTGGCGAATGGCTAGTCCAATTTGATTGGAATCGAGCCAATGAAAAGTGGTTTTTCATTTCATGATAACTTTAGGTTTGTTCGTTTTTGGCGAATTGCTAGTCTAAATAGATTGGAATCGAGCCAATGAAAAGGGGCTTTCGATTTCAAAATAACTTCGGGTTTGTTCGATTTTGGCGAATTACTAATCTAATTCGATTGGAAATGAGCAAATAAAAAGTGGTTTTTCGTTGCATGATAACTTCGGGTTTGTTCATTTTTGGAGAATTCCTAGTCTAAATCGATTGGAATCTAGCCAATGAAAAGTAGCTTTTGATTTCATGATAACTTTGGCTTTGTTTGTTTTTGGCGAATTGCTAGTCTAATTCGATTGGAATCGAGCCAAAGAAATGTGGTTTTTCATTTCATGATAACTTTGGGTTTGTTCGGTTTTGGCGAATTGCTAGTTTAAATCGATTGGAATCGAGCCAACGAAATGTGTCTTTTGATTTCATGATATCTTCGGGTTTGTTCGTTTTGGCGAATTGCTAGTCTAATTTGATTGGAATTGAGCCATTGAAAAGTGGTTTTTGATTTCACGATAACTTCGGGTTTGTTCATTCTTGCCGAATTGCTAGTCTAAATCGAATGGAATCGAACCAACGAAAAGTGGCTTTTGATTTCATGATAACTTCGAGTTTGTTCTTTTTGGCGAATTGCTAGTCTAAATCGATTGGAATCACGCCAATGAAAAGATACTTTTGTTTCATGATAACTTCGGGTTTGTTCATTTTTTCCGAATTTTATGTCTAATTCGATTGGAATCGAACCAAAGAAGAGTTTTTTTTTCATTTCATGATAACTTCGGGTTTGTTCGTTTTTTGTGAATTGCAAGTCTAAATCGATTGGAATCGAACTAATAAAAAGTTGATTGTGATTTCATGATAACTACGGGTTTGTTTGTTTTTGGCGAATTGCTATCTAATTCGATTGGAATCGAGCCACAAAAAAGTGGCTTTTGATTTCATGATAACTTCGGGTTTGTTCGTTGTTGGCGAATTGCTAGTCTAATTCGATTGGAATCGAGCGAATGAAAAGTGGCTTTTGATTTCATGATAACTTCGGGTTTGTTCGTAGTTGGCGAATTGCTAGTCTAATCGATTGGAATCGAGCCAATGAAAAGTGGCTTTTGATTTCGTGATAACTTCGGGTTTGTTCATTTGTGGCAAATTACATGTCTAATTCGATTGGAATCGAGGCAAAGAAAAGTGGTTTTTCATTTCATGATAACATCCGGTTTGTTCGTTTTTGACGAATCGCTAGTCTAAATCGATTGGAATCGAGCTAATGAAAAGTTGACTTTGATTACATGATAACTTCGGGTTTGTTCATTTTTGGCGAATTACTATCTAATTCGTTTGGAATCGAGCCAGAGAAAAGTGGTTTTTGATTTCATGATAACTTTAGGTTTGTTCATTTTTGGCTAATTGCTAGTCCCATTCGATTGGAATCAAGCCAATGAAAAGTGGCTTTTGATTTCATGATAACTTCGGGTTTGTTCATTTTTGGCGAATTGCTAGTGCAATTCGATTGGAATCAAGCCAATGAAAAGTGGCTTTTGATTTCATGATAACTTCGGGTTTGTTCATTTTTGGCGAATTGCTAGTCTAAATCGATTGGAATCGAGCCAAAGAAAAGTGACTTCTGATTTCATGATAACTTTGGGTTTGTTCATTTTTGGCGAATTGCTAGTGCAATTCGATTGGAATCAAGCCAATGAAAAGTGGCTTTTGATTTCATGATAACTTCGGGTTTGTTCGTTTTTGACGAATTGCTAGTCTAAATCGATTGGAATCAAGCCAATGAAAAGTAGCTTTTGATTTTGTGATAATTTTGGGTTTTTTCATTTGTGGCGAATTGCATGACTAATTCGATTGGAATCTAGGCAAAGAAATGTGGTTTTTCATTTCATGATAACTTCGGGTTTGTTGATTTTTGGCGAATTGCTAGTCTAATTCGATTGGAATCGAGCCTATGAAAAGAGGTTTTCATTTCATGATAACTTTAGGTTTGATTATTTTTGGCAATTGAATGTCTAATTCGACTGGAATCGAGCCAAAGAAAAGTGGTTTTTCATTTCATGATAACTTTGGTTTTGTTCGTTTTTTGCGAATTGCTAGTCCAATTCGAATGGAATTGAGCCAATGAAAAGTTGCTTTTGATTTCATGATATTTCGAGTTTGTCCATTTTTGGCGATTTGCTAGTCTAAATCGATTGGAATCGAGCCAATGAAAAGTTGCTTTTGTTTCATGATAACTTCGGATTTGTTCATTCTTGGTGAATTGCATGTTTAATTCGATTGGAATCGAACCAAAGAATAGTGGTTTTTCATTTCTTGATAACTTTCGGTTTGTTCATTTTTGCCGAATTGCTAGTCTAAATCGATTGGAATCGAGCTAATTAAAAGTTTAATTTGAATTCATTATTACTTCGGGTTTGTTCGATTTTGGCGAATTTCTAGTCCATTTCGATTGGAATCGAGCTAACGAAAAGTGGCTTTTGATTTCATGATAACTTCATGTTTGTTCAGTTTTGGCGAATTGCTAGTCTAATTCGATTGGAATCGAGACAAAGAAAAGTGGTTTTTCATTTCATGATAACTTCAGGTTTGTTCGTTTTTGGCGAATTGCATGTTTAATTCGATTGGAATCGAACCAAAGAATAGTGGTTTTTCATTTCTTGATAACTTCGGGTTTGTTCATTTTTGCCGAATTGCTAGTGTAAATCGATTGGAATTGAACTAATAAAAAGTTGATTTTGAATTCATGAAAACTTCTAGTTTGTTCATTTTTGGCGAATTTCTAGTCCATTTCGATTGGAATCGAGCCAATGAAAAGTGGCTTTTGATTTCATGATAACTTCAGGTTTGTTCAATTTTGGCGAATTGCTAGTCTAATTCGATTGGAATCGAGACAAAGAAAAGTGGTTTTCATTTCATGATAACTTCAGATTTGTCCATTTTTAGCAAATTGCTAGTGCAAATAGATTGAAATCGAGCCAATGAAAAGTTCCTTTTGATTGCATGATAACTTTGAGTTTGTACATTTTTGGCGAATTGCTATCTAATTCGATTGGAATCGAGCCAAAGAAAAGTGGTTTTTCATTTCATCTTAACTTCGGGTTTGTTCGATTTTGGTGAATTGCTAGTCTAATTCGTTTGGAATCGAGCTGGAGAAATGTGGTTTTTCATTTCATGATAAATTCTAGTTTGTTCGTTTTTGGCGAGTTGCTAGTCTAATCGATTGGAATCGAGCTAATGAAAAGTGACTTTTTATTTCATGGTATCTTCGGGTTTGTTCGTTTTGGCGAATTGGTAGTCTAACTGGATTGTAATCGAGCCAATGAAAAGGGGTTTTTCATTCCATGATAACTTCGGGTTTTTTCGTTTTGGCAAATTGCTAGTCTAATTGGATTGGAATTGAGCCAAAGAAAAGTGGTTTTTGATTTCATGTTAACTTCGGGTTAGTTCATTTTTGGCGAATTGCTAGTCTAATTCGATTGGAATCGAGCTAATGAAAAGTTGTTTTTGATTTCAGGATGACTTCGGGTTTGTTCATTTTTGGCGAATTGCTAGTCTAATTCGATTGAAATCGAGCTAAAGAAAAGTGGTTTTTCATTTCATGATAACTTCGGGTTTGTTCGTTTTTGGCGAGTTGTTAGTCTAATCGATTGGAATCGGGCGAATGAAAGTGACTTTTTATTTCATGATATCTTCGGTTTGTTCGTTTTGGCGAATTGGTAGTCTAATTCGATTGGAATCCAGCCAATGAAAAGTGGTTTTTCATTTCATGATAACTTCGGGTTTGTTCGTTTTTGGCGAGTTGCTCGTCTAATCGATTGGAATAGAGCCAATGAAAAATGGTTCTTCAATTCAAGATAACTTCGGGTTTGTTCGTTTTTGGCGAGTTGCTAATTTAATCGAATGGAATCAAGCCAATGAAAAGTGACTTTTTGTTTCATGATATCTTCGGGTTTGTTCGTTTTGGCGAATTGGTATTCTAATTCGATTGGGATCGAGCTAATGAATAGTGGTTTTTCATGCCATGATAACTTCGGGTTTGTTCGTTTTGGCAAATTGCTAGTCTAATTGGATTGGAATTGAGGCAAAGAAAAGTGGTTTTTCATTTCATGATAACTTCGGGTTTGTTCATTTTTGGCGAATGGCTAGTCTAAATCGATTGGAATCGAGCTAATGAAAAGTTGATTTTGATTATATGATAACTTCGGGTTTGTTCATTTTTGACGAATTTCTATCTAATTCGATTGGAATCGAGCCAAAGAAAAGTGGTTTTTCATTTCATGATAACTTCGGGTTTGTTCGTTTTTGGCGAATTGCTAGTCCTATTCGATTGAAATCGAGCCAACGAAAAATGACTTTTAATTTCATGATATCTTCAGGTTTGTTCGTTTTGACGAATTGGTAGTCTAATTCGATTGGAATCGAGCCAATGAAATGTGGTCTTTCATTTTATGATAACTCCGGGTTTGTTCGTTTTTGGCGAATTGCTAGTCTGAATCTATTGGAATTGAGCAAGTAAAAAGTGGCTTTTGATTTCATGATAACTTCGGGTTTGATCATTTTTGGCGAATTGCTATCTAATTCGATTGGAATCGAGCGAAAGAAAATTTGTTTTTCATTTAATGATAACTTCGGGTTCGTTCATTTTTGGCAAATTGCTAGTCTAAAATGACTGGAATCGAGACCAAGAAAAGTGGTTTTAATTTAATGATAACTTTGGGTTTGTTCATTTTTTGCAAATTGCTCGTCCAATTCGATTTGTAACAAGCCAATGAAAAGTGGCTTTTGATTTCATGATAACTTCGGGTTTGTTCATTTTTGGCGAATTGCTAGTCTAATTCGATTGGAATCGAGCCAAAGAAAAGTGGTTTTTCATTTCATGATAACTTCGGCTTTGTTCATTTTTGGCGAATTGCTAGTGTAAATCGATTGGAATCGAGCCAATGAAACGTAGCTTTTGATTTCATGATAACCCTTTGTTTGTTCGTTTTTGGCGAATTGTTAGTCTAATGCGATTGGAATCGAGCCAAAGAAAAGTGATTTTTCATTTCATGATAACTTCGGGTTTGTTCATTTTTTGTGAATTGCTAGTCTAAATCGATTGGAATCGATCCAATGAAATGTGTTCTTTTATTTCATGATAACATCGGGTTTGTTCGTTTTTGGCGAATTGCTAGTCTAAATCGATTGCAATCGAGCAAGTGAAATGTGGCTTATGATTTCATGATAACTTCGGGTTTGTTCATTTTTGGCGAATTACTATCTAATTCGACCGGAATCGAGCGAAAGAAAAGTGGTTTTTCATTTCATTATAACTTCGGGTTTGTTTGTTTTTGGCGAATTGCTAGTCTAAATCAATTGGAATCGAGCCAAAGAAAAGCGATTTTTAATTTCATGATAGATTCGAATTTTTTCATTTTTGGCAAATTGCTCGTCCAATTCGATTGGAAACGAGCCAATGAAAAGTGGCTTTTCATTTTTTGATAACTTCGGGTTTGTTCGTTTTTGGCGAATTGCTAGTCTAATTCGATTGGAATCGAGCCAAAGAAAAGTGGTTTTTCATTTCATGATAACTTCTGGTTTGTTCGTTTTTGGGAAATTGTTTGTGTAAATCGATTGAAATCGGGCCAATGAAAAGTGGCTTTTGATTTCATGATAACTTTTTGTTTGTTCGTTTTTGGGTATTGCTAGTCTAATTCGATTGGAATCGAGCGAAAGAAAAGTGGTTTTTCATGTCATTATAACTTGGGGTTTGTTTGTTTTTGGCGAATTGCTAGTCTAAATCGATTGGAATCGAGCCAAAGAAAAGCGATTTTTAATTTCGTGATAAGTTCGGGTTTGCTCATTTTTGGCGAATTGCTCGTCCAATTCGATTAGAATCGAGCCAATGAAAAGTGGCTTTTTAATTTCCTGATAACTTTGGGTTTGTTCATTTTTGGCGAATTGCTAGTCTAATTCGATTGGAATCGAGCCAAAGAAAAGTGGTTTTTCATTTCATTATAACTTCGGTTTTGTTCGTTTTTGGCAAATTGCTAGTGTAAATCGATTGGAATCGAGCCAATGAATAGTGGCTTTTGATTTCATGATAAGTTTTTGTTTGTTCATTTTTGGCGAATTGCTAGTCTAATTCGATTGGAATCGAGCCAAAGAAAAGTGGTTTTTCATTTCATGATATCTTCGGGTTTGTTCGTTTTAGCGAATTTCTAGTCTAATTCGATTGGAATCGAGCAAATGAAAAGTACTTTTTCATTTCATGACAACTTCGGATTTGTTTATTTTTAGAGAATTGATAGTCTAATTTGATTGGAATCGAGCTAATGAAAAGTGATTTTTCATTTCATGATAGCTTCGGGTATGTTCATTTTTGGCGAATTGCTAGTCTAAATCGATTGGAAATGAGGCAATGAAAAAGTGTCTTTTGATTTCATAATAACTTCGGGTTTGTTCATTTTTTTGCGAATTGCTACCAATTCGATTGGAATCGAGCCAATGAAAAGTGGTTTTTGAGAATTTCTGGTCGAATTCAATTGGAATCGAGCTAACAAAAAGTGGCTTTTGAATTCATGATAACTTCGTGTTTGATATTTTTTGGAGAATTGCAGTCTAATTCGTTTGGAATCGAGTCAACGAAAAGTGGCTTTTGATTTCATAATAACTTTAGGTTCGTTCGTTTTTCGCGAATTTCTATTCTAATTCGATTGGAATCGTGCCATTGAAATACGGCTTTTGATTTGGCAATAACTTCGGGTTTGTTCATTTTTGGCTTTTGATTTCATGATATCTTCGGGTTTGCTCATTTTTGTGAATTGGTAGTCTAATTCGATTCAAATCCAGCAGTGGTTTTTGATTTCATGATAACTTCAGGTTTGTTCATTTTTGGTGAATTGCTAGTTTAATTCGATTGGAATCGAGCCAACGAAAAGTAGTTTTTCATTTTGATGATAACATCAGGTTTGTTCGTTTTTAGGGAATTGCTTGTCCAAATCGATTGGAATCGAGCAAGTGAAAAGTGGCTTTGATTTCATGATAACTTCGGGTTGTTCGTTTTTGACGAATTGCTATTTAATTCAATTGGAATTGAGCCAAAGAAAAGTGGTTTTTCATTTCATGATAACTTCGGGTTTGTTAATTTTTGGCGAATTGCTCTTATAATTCGATTGGAATCGAACTAATGTGGTTTTTGATTTCACGACAACTTCGGGTTTATTCATTTTTGGGGAATTGCTAGTCTAAATCGATTGGAATCGAGCAAATGAAAAGTGGTTTTTCATTTCATGATAACTTCGGGTTTGTTCATTTTTGGCGAATTGCTTGTGTAAATCGATTGGAATCGAGCCAATGAAAAGTGGCTTTTGATTTTATGATAACTTCTGGTTTGTTCATTTTTTGCGAATTGCTAGTCTAATTCGATTGTAATCGGGCAAAAGGAAAGTTGGTTTTCATTTCATGATAACTTTAGGTTTGTTAGTTTTTAGCGAATTGCTAGTCTAAATCGATTGGAATCGAGCAAATGAAAAGTGGTTTTTCATTTCATGATAACTTCGGGTTGTTCGTTTTTGGCGAACTGCTAGTCCAATTCGATTGGAATCGAGCCAGTGAAATGTGGCTTTTGATTTCATGATTACTTCGGGTTTGTTCATTTTTTGCGAATTGCTAGTCTAATTCGATAGGAATCGAGCCAAAGAAAAGTGGTTTTTCATTTCATGATAACTTCGGGTTTGTTCATTTTTGGCGAATTGCTTGTGTAAATCGATTGGAATCGAGCCAATGAAAAGTGGCTTTTGATTTCATGATAACTTCGGGTTTGTTCATTTTTTGCGAATTGCTAGTCTAATTCGATTGTAGTCGAGCCAAAGAAAAGTTGTTTTTCATTTCATGATAACTTTAGGTTTGTTAGTTTTTAGCGAATTGCTAGTCTAAATCGATTGGAATCGAGCAAATGAAAAGTGGTTTTTCATTTCATGATAACTTCGGGTTGTTCGTTTTTGGCAAACTGCTAGTCCAATTCGATTGGAATCGAGCCAGTGAAATGTGGCTTTTGATTTCATGATTACTTCGGGTTTGTTCATTTTTGGGGAATTGCTAGTCTAATTCGATAGGAATAGAGCCAAAGAAAAGTGGTTTTTCATTTCATGATAACTTCGGGTTTGTTCATTTTTGGCGAATTGCTAGGGTAAATCGATTGGGATCGAGCCAATGAAAAGTGGCTTTTGATTTCATGATAACTTTGGTTTTGGTTATTTTTGGCGAATTGCTAGTCTATTTCGATTGGAATCGAGCCAGAGAAATGTGGTTTTTCATTTCATGATAACTTCGGGTTTGTTCATTTTTGACGAATTGCTAGTCTAAATCGACTGGGATCGAGCCAATGAAAAGTGGCTTTTGATTTCATGATAACTTTGGTTTTGGTTATTTTTGGCGAATTGCTAGTCTAATTCGATTGGAACCGAGCCAGAGAAATGTGGTTTTTCATTTCATGATAACTTCGGGTTTGTTCATTTTTGACGAATTGCTAGTCTAATTTGATTGGAATCGAGCTTAAGAATAGTGGTTTTTCATTTCATGATAACTTCGGGTTTGTTCGTTTTTGGCGAATTGCTAGTCTAAATAGAGCGAATTTCTAGTCTAATTCGATTGGAATCGAGCTAATGAAAAGTGGTTTTTGATATCATGATAACTTCGGGTTTGTTCATTTTTTGCGAATTGCTAGTCCAATTCGATTGGAATCGAGCCAATGAAAAGTGGTTTTTCATTTCATGATAACTTCATGTTTGTTCGTCTTTGGCGAATTGCTAGTCTAAATAGATTGGAATCGAGCCAATGAAAAGGGGCTTTTGATTTCAAGACAACTTTGGGTTTATTCATTTTCGGTGAATTGCTAGTCTAATTCGATTGGAATCGAGCCAATGAAAAGTGGTTTTTCATTTTGATGATAACATCGGGTTTGTTCATTTTTGGCGAATTGCTAGTTTAAATCAATTGGAATCGAGCCAATGAAAAGCGGCTTTTGATTTCTAGATAACTTCGGGTTTGTTCATTTTTGGCGAATTGCTAGTCTAATTCGATTGGAATCCAGCCAAAGAAAAGTGGTTTTTCATTTCATGATAACTTCGGGTTTTTTCGTTTTTGGCTGATTCCTAGTCTAAATCTATTGGAATCGAGCTAATGAAAAGTGGATTTTGATTTCATTACAACTTCGGGTTTATTCATTTTTTGTGAATTGCTAGTCTAATTCAATTGGAATCAAACCAATAAAAAGTGGTTTTTCATTTCATGATAACTTCGGGTTTGTTCATTTTTGGCGAACTGCTAGTCTAAGTCAACTGGAATCGAGCCAATGAAATGTGGTTTTTCATTTCATGATAAGTTTGGGTTTGTTCGTTTTTAGCGAATTGCTAGTCCAATTCGATTGAGAACGATTGGAAACGAGCCAATGAAAAGTGGCTTTTGATTTCATGATAACATCGGGTTTTTGGCGAATTGCAAGTCAAATTCGATTGGAATCGAGCCAAAGAAGAGTGGTTTTTCATTTTCATGATAACTTCTGGTTTGTTCGTTTTTGGTGAATTGTGAGTCTAAATCGATTGGAATTGAGCCAATGAAAATCGGCTTTTCATTTCACGATAACTTCCAGTTTGTTCATTTTTGGCCAATTGCTAGTCTAAGTCGATTGGAATCGAGCCAAAGAAAAGTGGTTTTTAATTTCATGATAACTTCGGGTTTGTTTATTTTTGGCGAATTGCTAGTCTAAATCTATTGGAGTCGAGCTAATGAAAAGTGGATTTTGATTTCATTCAACTTCGGGTTTGTTCATTTTTGGTGAATTGCTCGTCTAATTCAATTGGAATTGAGCCAATAAAAAGTGGTTTTTCATTTTCTGAAAATTTCGGATTTGTTCGTTTTTGGAGTACTGCTAGTCTAATTCGATTGGAATCGAGCCAATGAAAAGTGGTATGTCATTTCCTGATAACTTTGGGTTTGTTCATTTTTGGCGAATTGCTTGTCCAATTAGATTGGAAATGAGCTAATGAAAGGTGGTTTTTGATTTCATGATAACTTCGGGTTTGTTCATTTTTGGCTAATTGCTAGTCTAATTCGATCGGAATCGAGCCAAAGAAAAGTAGTTTTTCATTTCAAGATAACTTTAGGTTTGTTCATTTTTGTTGAATTGCTAGTGTAAATCGATTGGAATCGAGCCAATGAAAAGTGGCTTTTGATTTCATGATAACTTTTTGTTTGTTCATTTTTGGTGAATTGCTAGTCTAATTCGATTGGAATCGAGCCAAAGAAAAGTGGTTTTTCATTTCACGATAACTTCGGGTTTGTTCATTTTTGGTGAGTTGCTAGACTAATTTGATTTGAATTGCGCTAAAGAAAAGTGGTTTTTCATTTCATAATAACTTCGGGTTTGTTCATTTTTGGCGTATTGCTAGTCTAATCGATTGGAATAGAGCCAATGAAAAGTGGCTTTTGATTTCATGATATCTTCGGGTTTGTTCGTTTTAGCGAATTGGTAATCTAATTCGATTGGAGTCGAGCCAATGAAAAGTGGTTTTTTAATCCATGATAACTTCGGGCTTGTTCTTTTTTGCGAATTGTTAGTCTAATTTGACTGGAATGGAGCCAATGAAAAGTGATTTTTGATTTCATGATAACTTCAGGTTTGTTCATTTTTTTCGAATTGCTAGTCTAAATCGATTGGAATCGAGCCAATGAAAAGTGGTTTTTTAATCCATGATAACTTCGGGCTTGTTCTTTTTTGCGAATTGTTAGTCTAATTTGACTGGAATGGAGCAAATGAAAAGTGATTTTTGATTTCATGATAACTTCAGGTTTGTTCATTTTTTTCGAATTGCTAGTCTAAATCGATTGGAATCGAGCCAATGAAATGTGGTCTTTCATTTCATGATAACTTCGGGTTGGTTCATTTTTGGCGAATTGCAAGTCTAAATCGATTGAAATCGAGCATGTAAAAAGTGGCTTTTGATTTCATGATAATTTCGGGTTTGTTCATTTTTGATGAATTGCTAGTCTAATTCAATTGGAATCGAGCCAAAGAAAAGTGGTTTTTCATTTCATGATGACTTTGGGTTTGTTCGTTTTTGGCGAATTGCTAGTGTGAATCGATTGGAATCGAGCCAATTAAAAGTGGCTTTTGATTTCATCATAACTTTTTGTTTGCTCATTTTTTGGCGAATTTCTAGTCTAATTCAATTGGAATCGAGCCAAAGAAAAGTGGTTTTTCATTTCATGATATCTTCGGGTTTGTTCGTTTTGGCGAATTGCTATTCTAAATCGATTGGAATCTAGCCAAAGAAAAGAGGTCTTTCATTTCATGATAAACTTCAGGTTTGTTAATTTTTGGCGAATTGCTTGTATAATTCGATTGGAATCGAACGAATGAAATGTAGTTTTTCATTTCACAACAACTTCGGGTTTGTTCATTGTTGGTCAATTGCTAGTCTAAATCGACTGTAATCTAGCCAATAAAAAGTTGCGTTTGATTTCTTGATAACTTCGGGTTTGTTCGTTTTTGGCGAATTGCTAGTCTAATTCGATTGGAATCGAGCCAATGAAAAGTGGTGTTTCAGTTCATGATAACTTCGGCTTTGTTCATTTTTGACGAATTGCTAGTCTAATTCGATTGGAATCGAGCTAATGAAAAGTGATTTTTCATTTCATGATAGCTACGGGTATGTTCATTTTTGGCGAATTGCTAGTCTAAATCGATTGGAATCGAGGCAATGAAAAGTGTATTTTTATTTCATGATAACTTCGGGTTTGTTCATTTTGGCGTTTCGCTAGTCTAATTCGACTGGAATGGAGGCAATGAAAAGTGGTTTTTCATTTCATGAAAACTTCGAGTTTGTTCATTTTTGGCGAATTGCTAATCTAATTCCATTGGAATCGAGCTAATGAAAAGTGGTTTTTGATTTCATGATAACTTCGGGTTTGTTCATTTTTTGCAAATTGCTA
Organism: Olea europaea var. sylvestris; assembly: GCF_002742605.1. Lineage (NCBI taxonomy): Eukaryota > Viridiplantae > Streptophyta > Magnoliopsida > Lamiales > Oleaceae > Olea > Olea europaea. Next base: position 136,809 of record NW_019234655.1, read on the forward strand.
GTCCAACTCGATTGGAATCGAGCCAATGAAAAGTGATTTTTCATTTCGTGATAAGTTCGGGTTTGTTCGTCTTTGGCGAATTGCTAGTCTAAATAGATTGGAATCGAGCCAACGAAAAGGGGCTTTTGATTACAAGATAACTTCGGGTTTGTTCATTTTTGGCGAATTGCTAGTCTAATTCGAATGGAATCGAGCAAATAAAAAGTGGTTTTTTGTTTCATGAAAGCTTCGGATTTGTTCATTTTTGGTGTATTGCTAGTCTAATCGATTGGAATAGAGCCAATGAAAAGTAGCTTTTGATTTCATGATATCTTCGGGTTTGTTCGTTTTAGCGAATTGGTAGTCTAATTCGATTGGAATCGAGCTAATGAAAAGTGATTTTTCATTTCGTGATAAGTTCGGGTTTGTTCGTCTTTGGCGAATTGCTAGTCTAAATCGATTGGAATCGAGCCAATGAAAAGTGATTTTTCATTTCGTGATAAGTTCGGGTTTGTTCGTCTTTGGCGAATTGCTAGTCTAAATCGATTGGAATCGAGCCAATGAAAAGTGATTTTTCATTTCGTGATAAGTTCGGGTTTGTTCGTCTTTGGCGAATTGCTAGTCTAAATCGATTGGAATCGAGCCAATGAAAAGTGATTTTTCATTTCGTGATAAGTTCGGGTTTGTTCGTCTTTGGCGAATTGCTAGTCTAAATCGATTGGAATCGAGCCAATGAAAAGTGATTTTTCATTTCGTGATAAGTTCGGGTTTGTTCGTCTTTGGCGAATTGCTAGTCTAAATCGATTGGAATCGAGCCAATGAAAAGTGATTTTTCATTTCGTGATAAGTTCGGGTTTGTTCGTCTTTGGCGAATTGCTAGTCTAAATCGATTGGAATCGAGCCAATGAAAAGTGATTTTTCATTTCGTGATAAGTTCGGGTTTGTTCGTCTTTGGCGAATTGCTAGTCTAAATCGATTGGAATCGAGCCAATGAAAAGTGATTTTTCATTTCGTGATAAGTTCGGGTTTGTTCGTCTTTGGCGAATTGCTAGTCTAAATCGATTGGAATCGAGCCAATGAAAAGTGATTTTTCATTTCGTGATAAGTTCGGGTTTGTTCGTCTTTGGCGAATTGCTAGTCTAAATCGATTGGAATCGAGCCAATGAAAAGTGATTTTTCATTTCGTGATAAGTTCGGGTTTGTTCGTCTTTGGCGAATTGCTAGTCTAAATCGATTGGAATCGAGCCAATGAAAAGTGATTTTTCATTTCGTGATAAGTTCGGGTTTGTTCGTCTTTGGCGAATTGCTAGTCTAAATCGATTGGAATCGAGCCAATGAAAAGTGATTTTTCATTTCGTGATAAGTTCGGGTTTGTTCGTCTTTGGCGAATTGCTAGTCTAAATCGATTGGAATCGAGCCAATGAAAAGTGATTTTTCATTTCGTGATAAGTTCGGGTTTGTTCGTCTTTGGCGAATTGCTAGTCTAAATCGATTGGAATCGAGCCAATGAAAAGTGATTTTTCATTTCGTGATAAGTTCGGGTTTGTTCGTCTTTGGCGAATTGCTAGTCTAAATCGATTGGAATCGAGCCAATGAAAAGTGATTTTTCATTTCGTGATAAGTTCGGGTTTGTTCGTCTTTGGCGAATTGCTAGTCTAAATCGATTGGAATCGAGCCAATGAAAAGTGATTTTTCATTTCGTGATAAGTTCGGGTTTGTTCGTCTTTGGCGAATTGCTAGTCTAAATAGATTGGAATCGAGCCAACGAAAAGGGGCTTTTGATTACAAGATAACTTCGGGTTTGTTCGTTTTTGGCGAATTGCTAGTCTAATTCGAATGGAATCGAGCAAATAAAAAGTGGTTTTTCGTTTCATGAAAGCTTCGGGTTTGTTCATTTTTGGTGTATTGCTAGTCTAATCGAATGGAATAGAGCCAATGAAAAGTAGCTTTTGATTTCATGATATCTTCGGGTTTGTTCGTTTTAGCGAATTGGTAGTCTAATTCGATTGGAATCGAGCCAATGAAAAGTGGTTTTTCATTCCATGATAGCTTCGGGCTTGTTCTTTTTTGCGAATTGTAAGTCTAATTTGATTGGAATGGAGCCAATGTAAAGTGATTTTTGATTTCATGATAACTTCAGGTTTGTTCATTTTTTTCGAATTGCTAGTCTAAATCGATTGGAATCGAGCCAATGAAATGTGGTCTTTCGTTTCATGATAACTTCGGGTTGGTTAATTTTTGGTAAATTGCAAGTCTAAATCGATTGAAATCGAGCATGTAAAAAGTGGCTTTTGATTTCATGATAACTTCGGGTTTGTTCATTTTTTATGAATAGCTAGTCTAATTCGATTGGAATCGGGCCAAAGAAAAGTGGTTTTTCATTTCATGATGACTTTGGGTTTGTTCGTTTTTGGCGAATTGCTAGTGTGAATCGATTGGAATCGAGCCAATTAAAAGTGGCTTTTGATTTCATCATAACTTTTTGTTTGTTCGTTTTTTGGCGAAATGCTAGTCCAATTCAATTGGAATCGAGCCAAAGAAAAGTGGTTTTTCATTTCATGATAAACTAATGGTTTGTTAATTTTTGGCGAATTGCTTGTATAATTCGATTGGAATCGAACGAATGAAATGTAGTTTTTGATTTCACAACAACTTCGGGTTTGTTCATTGTTGGTCAATTGCTAGTCTAAATCGATTGTAATCTAGCCAATAAAAAGTTGCGTTTGATTTCTTGATAACTTCGGGTTTGTTCGTTTTTGGCGAATTGCTAGTCTAATTCGATTGGAATCGAGCCAATGAAAAGTGGTGTTTCATTTCATGATGACTTCGGCTTTGTTCATTTTTGATGAATTGCTAGTCTAATTCGATTGGAATCGAGCCAATGAAAAGTGATTTTTCATTTCATGATAGCTACGGGTATGTTCATTTTTAGCGAATTGCTAGTCTAAATCGATTGGAATCAAGGCAATGAAAAGTGTATTTTTATTTCATGATAACTTCGGGTTTGTTCATTTTGGCGATTCGCTAGTCTAATTCGACTGGAATGGAGGCAATGAAAAGTGGTTTTTCATTTCATGAAAACTTCGAGTTTGTTCGTTTTTGGCGAATTGCTAATCTAATTCCATTGGAATCGAGCTAATGAAAAGTGGTTTTTGATTTCATGATAACTTCGGGTTTGTTCATTTTTTGCAAATTGCTAGTCCAACTCGATTGGAATCGAGCCAATGAAAAGTGATTTTTCATTTCGTGATAAGTTCGGGTTTGTTCGTCTTTGGCGAATTGCTAGTCTAAATAGATTGGAATCGAGCCAACGAAAAGGGGCTTTTGATTTCAAGATAACTTCGAGTTTGTTCATTTTTGGCGAATTGCTAGTCTAATTCGAATGGAATCGAGCAAATAAAAAGTGGTTTTTCGTTTCATGAAAGCTTCGGGTTTGTTCATTTTTGGCGAGTTGCTAGTCTAAATTTATTGGAATCTAGCCAATGAAAAGTGGTTTTTTATTTCATGATAACTTCGGGTTTGTTCGTTTTTGGTGAATTGCTAGCCTAAATCGATTGGAATCGAGCAAATGAAAAGTGGTTTTTCATTTCTTGATAGCTTCGGGTTGTTCGTTTTTGGCGAATTGCTAGTCCAATTCGATTAGAATCGAGCCAGTGAAATGTGGCTTTTGATTTCGTGATAACTTCGGGTTTGTTCATTTTTGGCAAATTGCTTGTCTAATTCGATTGGAATCGAGCTAAAGAAAAGCGATTTTTCATTTCATTATAACTTCGGTTTTGTTAATTTTTGGCGAATTACTCGTATAATTCGATTGGATTCGAACTAATAAAATGTCGTTTTTTATTTCACGACAACTTCGGGTTTGTTCTTTTTTTGTCAGTTGCTAGTCTAAATCGATTGGAATCAAATCAATAAAAAGTACCTTTTGATTTCATGACAACTTCGGGTTTGTTCATTCTTAGTGAATTGCTAGTTTAATTCGATTGGAATCGAACAAATGAAAAGTGGTTTTCCATTTTGATGATAACATCGGGTTTGTTCATTTTTGGTGAATTGCTAGTCTAAATCGATTGGAATCGAGCAAGTGAAAAGTGGCTTTTGATTTCATGATAACTTCGGGTTTGTTCGTTTTTGGCGAATTGCTAGTCTAATTCGATTTGAATCGAGCCAAAGAAAAGTGGTTTTTGATTTCATGATAACTTCGGGTTTGTTCATTTTTGGCTAATTGCTAGTCTAATTCAATTGGAATCGAGCCAAAGAAAAGTGGTTTTTCGTTTCATGATAACTTCGGGTTTGTTCATTTTTAGCGACTTGCTAGTGTAAATCAATTGGGATCGAGCCAATGAAAAGTGGCTTTTGATATCATGATAACTTTTGTTTTGTTCGTTTTTGGCAAATTGCTAGTCTAATTCGATTGGAATTGAGCCAAAGAAATGTGGTTTTTCATTTCATGATAACTTCGGGTTAGTTAATTTTTGGCGAATTGCTCGTCTAAATCGATTAGAATCGAGCCAACGAAAAGTGGCTTTTGATTTCATGATATCTTCCGATTTGTTCGTTTTGGCGAATTGGTAGTCTAGTTCGATTCAAATCCAGGTAATGAAAAGTGATTTTTGATTTCATGATAACTTCGGATTCATCATTTTTGGCGAATTGCTAGTCTAATTTAATTGGAATTGAGCCAATGAAAAGTGGTTTAGATTTCTTGATAACTTCAGGTTTGTTCATTTTTTCGCAAATTGCTAGTCTAATTCGACTAGAATCGAGCTAATGAAAAGTGGTTTTTGATTTCATGATAACTTCGGCTTTGTTCGTTTTTGGCGAATTGCTAGTTTAATTCAATTAGAATCTAGCCAATGAAAAGCGGCTTTTCATTTTGATGATAACATTGGGTTTGTTCATTTTTGGCAAATTGCTAGTCTAAATCGATTGGAATCCAACAAGTGAAAAGTGGCGTTTGATTTCATGATAACTTCGGGTTTGTTAGTTTTTGACGAATTGCTATCTAATTCGATTGGAATCGAGCCAAAGTAAAGGGTTTTTGATTTCATGATAACTTCGGGTTTGTTCGTTTTTGGAGAATTGCTAGTCTATATTGATTGGAATCGAGCTAATGAAAAGTGGTCTTTGATTTCATGATAACTTCGGGTTTGTTCATTTGTTGGCGAATGGCTAGTCCAATTCGAATGGAATCGAGCAAATGAAAAGTGGTTTTTCCTTTCATGATAACTTCAGGTTTGTTCGTTTTTGGCGAATTGCTAGTCTAAATAGATTGGAATCGAGCCAATGAAAAGGGACTTTCGATTTTAAAATAACTTCGGGTTTGTTCATTTTTGGCGAATTACTAGTCTAATTCGAATGGAAATGAGCAACTAAAAAGTGGTTTTTCATTTCATGATAACTTCGGGTTTGTTCGTTTTTGGCGAATTCCTAGTCTAAATCGATTGGAATCTAGCCAATGAAAAGAAGCTTTTGATTTCATGATAACTTCGGGTTTGTTCATTTTTTGCGAATTGCTAGTCTAAGTCGATTGGAATCGAGCAAAAGAAAAGTGGTTTTTCATTTCATGATAACTTCGAGTTTGTTCGTTTTGGATGAATGGCTATTGTAAATCGATTGGAATCGAGCCAATGAAACTTGACTTTTGATTTCATGATCACTTTGGGCTTGTTCCTTTTTTGCGGATTGGTAGTTCAAATCGATTGGAATCGAGCCAATGAAATGTGGCTTTTGATTTCATCATAACTTTGGGTTTGTTCGTTTTTGGTGAATTGCTAGTCTAATTCGATTGGAGTCGGGCTAAAGAAATGTGACTTTTCATTTCATGGTAACTTCGGATTTGTTCATTTTTGGAGAATTGCTAGTCTAAATCGATTGAAATCGAGCCAAAGAAAAGTGGTTTTTCATTTCATGATAACTTCGGGTTTGTTTATTTTTGGTGAATTAATCGTATAATTCGATTGGAATCGAGCTAATGAAATGTGGTTTTTTATTTCACGAAAACTTCGGGTTTGTTCATTTTTGGTGAACTGCTAGTCTAAATCGATTGGAATCGAGCAAAAAAAGGGGCTTTTGATTTCATGATAACTTCGGGTTTGTTCATTGTTGGCGAATTGCTAGTCTAATTCGATTCGTATCGAGCCAATGAAAAGTGGCTTTTGATTTCATGATAACTTCGGGGTTTGTTCGTTTTTGGGGAATGGCTAGTCTAAATCAATTGGAATCGAGCCAATGAAAAGTGGCTTTTGATTTCGTGATAACTTCGGGTTTGTTCATTTGTGGCGAATTGAATGTCTAATTCGATTAGAATCGAGGCAAAGAAAAGTGGTTTTTCATTTCATCATAACTTCCGGTTTGTTCGTTTTTGGCAAATCGCTAGTCTAAATCGATTTGAATTGAGCTAATGAAAAGTTGATTTTGATTACATGATAACTTCGGGTTTGTTCAATTTTTGTGATTGGCTAGTCCAATTCGATTGGAATCGAGCCAATGAAAAGTGGTTTTTCATTTCATGATAACTTCGAGTATGTTCATTTTTGGCAAATTGCTAATCTAAATAGATTGGAATCGAGCCAATGAAAAGGGGCTTTCGATTTCAAAATAACTTCGGGATTGTTCATTTTTGGCGAATTACTAGTCTACTTCGAATGGAAACGAGCAACTAAAAAGTGGTTTTTCATTTCATGATAACTTCGGGTTTGTTCATTTTGGCGAATTACTAGTCTAAATCGATTGGAATCTAGCCAATGAAAAGTGGCTTTTGATTTCATGATAACTTCGGGTTTGTTCGTTTTTGGTTAATTGCTAGTCTAAATCGATTGGAATCTAGGCAATGAAAAGTGGCTTTTGATTTCATGATAACTTCGGGTTTGTTCATTTTTTGTGAATTGCTAGTCTAATTCGATTGGAATCGAGCCAATGAAAAGTTGTTTTTCATTACATGATAACTTCGGGTTTGTTCGTTTTTGGCGAATTGCTAGTCTAAATCGATTGGAATCGAGCAAATGAAATGTGGCTTTTGATTTACTGATAACTTCGGGTTTGTTCATTTTTTGCGAATTGCTAGTCTAATTCGATTGGAATCGAGCCAATGAAAAGTCATTTTTCATTTCATGATAGCTTCGGGTTTGTCCATTTTTTGCGAATTGCTAGCCTAAATCAATTGTAATCGAGGCGATGAAAAGTGTCTTTTGATTTCATGATAACTTCGGGTTTGTTCATTTTAGCAATTCGCTAGTCTAATTCAATTGGAATCAAGCCAATGAAAAGTGGTTTTTCATTTCATGGTAACTTCGAGTTTGTTCATTTTTGGCTAATTGCTAATCTAATTCGATTGGAATCCAGCTAATGAAAAGTGGTTTTTGATTTCATGATAACTTTAGGTTTGTTCATTTTTTGCGAATGGCTAGTCCAATTCGATTGGAATCAAGCCAATGAAAAGTGGTTTTTCATTTCATGATAACTTCGGGTTTGTTCATTTTAGCAATTCGCTAGTCTAATTCAATTGGAATCAAGCCAATGAAAAGTGGTTTTTCATTTCATGATAACTTCGGGTTTGTTCATTTTTGGCGAATAGCTCATCTAATTCGATTGGAATCGAGCCAATGAAAAGTGATTTTTCATTTCATGATAGCTTCGGGTATGTTCATTTTTGGCAAATTGCTAGTCTAAATCGATTGGAATCGAGGCAATGAAAAGTGTCTTTTGATTTCATGATAACTTCAGGTTTGTTCATTTTGGCAATTCGCTAGTCTAAATCGACTAGAATGGAGGCAATGAAAAGTGGTTTTTCATTTCATGAAAACTTCGAGTTTGTTCATTTTTGGCGAATTGCTAATCTAATTCCATTGGAATCGAGCTAATGAAAAGTGGTTTTTGATTTCATGATAACTTCGGGTTTGTTCATTTTTTGCGAATTGCTAGTCCAACTCGATTGGAATCGAGCCAATGAAAAGTGATTTTTCATTTCGCGATAAGTTCGGGTTTGTTCGTCTTTGGCGAATTGCTAGTCTAAATAGATTGGAATCGAGCCAATGAAAAGGGGCTTTTGATTTCAAAATGACTTCGGGTTTGTTCATTTTTGCCGAATTACTAGTCTACTTCGAATGGAAACGAGCAACTAAAAAGTGGTTTTTCATTTCATGATAACTTCGGGTTTGTTCATTTTTGGCGAATTGCTAGTCTAAATCGATTGGAATCTAGGCAATGAAAAGTGGCTTTTGATTTCATGATAACTTCAGGTTTGTTCGTTTTTGGTTAATTGCTAGTCTAAATCGATTGGAATCTAGGCAATGAAAATTGGCTTTTGATTTCATGATAACTTCTGGTTTGTTCATTTTTTGTGAATTGCTAGTCTAATTCGATTGGAATCGAGCCAATGAAAAGTTGTTTTTCATTACATGATAACTTCGGGTTTGTTCGTTTTTGGCGAATTGCTAGTCTAAATCGATTGGAATCGAGCTAATGAAATGTGGCTTTTGATTTGCTGATAACTTCGGGTTTGTTCATTTTTTGCGAATTGCTAGTCTAATTCGATTGGAATCGAGCCAATGAAAAGTCATTTTTCATTTCATGATAGCTTCGGGTTTGTTCATTTTTTGCGAATTGCTAGCCTAAATCAACTGGAATTGAGGCGATGAAAAGTGTCTTTTGATTTCATGATAACTTCGGGTTTGTTCATTTTAGCAATTCACTAGTCTAATTCAATTGGAATCAAGCCAATGAAAAATGGTTTTTCATTTCATGGTAACTTCGAGTTTGTTCATTTTTGGCTAATTGCTAATCTAATTCGATTGGAATCCAGCTAATGAAAAGTGGTTTTTGATTTCATGATAACTTTAGGTTTGTTCATTTTTTGCGAATGGCTAGTCCAATTCGATTGGAATCAAGCCAATGAAAAGTGGTTTTTCATTTCATGATATCCTCGAGTTTGTTCGTTTTTGGCGAATCGCTAGTCTAAATAGATTGGAATCGGGCCAATGAAAAATGGGCTTTCGATTTCAAAATAATTTCGGGTTTGTTCGTTTTTGGCGAATTACTAGTCTAATTCGAATGGAAACGAGCAAATAAAAAGTGGTTTTTCATTTCATGATAACTTCGGGTTTGTTCATTTTTGGCGATTTGCTAGTCTAAATTGATTGGAATCTAGCCAATGAAAAGTAGGTTTTGATTTCATGATAAATTTAGGTTTGTTCGTTTTTGGAGAATTGCTAATCTAATTCGATTGCTATCGAGCTAATGAAAAGTGGTTTTTGATTTCATGATAAATTTGGGTTTGTTCACTTTTTACGAATGGCTAGTCCAATTCGATTGGAATCAAGCCAATGAAAAGTGGTTTTTCATTTCATGATATCTTCGAGTTTGTTTGTTCTTGGCGAATCGCTAGTCTAAATAGATTGGAATCGGGCCAATGAAAAAGGGGCTTTCAATTTAAAATAATTTCTGGTTTGTTCGTTTTTGGCGAATTACTAGTCTAATTCGAATGGAAACGAGCAAATAAAAAGTGGTTTTTCGTTTCATGAAAACTTCGGGTTTGTTCTTTTTTGGCGATTTACTAGTCTAAATTGATTGGAATCTAGCCAATGAAAAGTGGCTTTTGATTTCATGATAACTTTGGGTTTGTTCGTTTTTGGAGAATTGCTAATCTAATTCGATTGCTATCGAGCTAATGAAAAGTGGTTTTTGATTTCATGATAAATTTGGGTTTGTTCATTTTTTGCGAATGGCTAGTCCAATTCGATTGGAATCGAGCCAATGAAAAGTGGTTTTTCATTTCATGATAACTTCGGGCTTGTTCATTTTTGGCGAATAGCTCATCTAATTCGATTGGAATCGAGCCAATGAAAAGTGATTTTTCATTTCATGATAGCTTCGGGTATGTTCATTTTTGGCGAATTGCTAGTCTAAATCGATTGGAATCGAGGCAATGAAAAGTGTCTTTTGATTTCATGATAACTTCAGGTTTGTTCATTTTGGCAATTCACTAGTCTAAGTCAACTAGAATGGAGGCAATGAAAAGTGGTTTTTCATTTCATGAAAACTTCGAGTTTGTTCGTTTTTGGCGAATTGCTAATCTAATTCCATTGGAATCGAGATAATGAAAAGTGGTTTTTGATTTCATGATAACTTCGGGTTATTCATTTTTTGCAAATTGCTAGTCCAACTCGATTGGAATCGAGCCAATGAAAAGTGATTTTTCATTTCGTGATAAGTTCGGGTTTGTTCGTCTTTGGCGAATTGCTAGTCTAAATAGATTGGAATCGAGCCAATGAAAAGTGATTTTTCATTTCGTGATAAGTTCGGGTTTGTTCGTCTTTGGCGAATTGCTAGTCTAAATAGATTGGAATCGAGCCAATGAAAAGGGGCTTTTGATTTCAAAATGACTTCGGGTTTGTTCATTTTTGGCGAATTACTAGTCTACTTCGAATGGAAACGAGCAACTAAAAAGTGGTTTTTCATTTCATGATAACTTCGGGTTTGTTCATTTTTGGCGAATTGCTAGTCTAAATAGATTGGAATCGAGCCAATGAAAAGGGGCTTTTGATTACAAAATGACTTCGGGTTTGTTCATTTTTGGCGAATTACTAGTCTACTTCGAATGGAAACGAGCAACTAAAAAGTGGTTTTTCATTTCATGATAACTTCGGGTTTGTTCATTTTTGGCGAATTGCTAGTCTAAATCGATTGGAATCTAGGCAATGAAAAGTGGCTTTTGATTTCATGATAACTTCAGGTTTGTTCGTTTTTGGTTAATTGCTAGTCTAAATCGATTGGAATCTAGGCAATGAAAATTGGCTTTTGATTTCATGATAACTTCGGGTTTGTTCATTTTTTGGGAATTGCTAGTCTAATTCGATTGGAATCGAGCCAATGAAAAGTTGTTTTTCATTACATGATAACTTCAGGTTCGTTCGTTTTTGGCGAAATGCTAGTCTAAATCGATTGGAATCGAGCCAATGAAATGTGGCTTTTGATTTGCTGATAACTTCGGGTTTGTTCATTTTTTGCGAATTGCTAGTCTAATTCGATTGGAATCGAGCCAATGAAAAGTCATTTTTCATTTCATGGTAGCTTCGGGTATGTCCATTTTTTGCGAATTGCTAGCCTAAATCAATTGGAATCGAGGCGATGAAAAGTGTCTTTTGATTTCATGATAACTTCGGGTTTGTTCATTTTAGCAATTCGCTAGTCTAATTCAATTGGAATCAATCCAATGAAATGTGGTTTTTCATTTCATGGTAACTTCGAGTTTGTTCGTTTTTGGCTAATTGCTAATCTAATTCGATTGGAATCCAGCTAATGAAAAGTGGTTTTTGATTTCATGATAACTTTAGGTTTGTTCATTTTTTGCGAATGGCTAGTCCAATTCGATTGGAATCTAGCCAATGAAAAGTGGTTTTTCATTTCATGATATCTTCGAGTTTGTTCGTTTTTGGCGAATCGCTAGTCTAAATAGATTGGAATAGGGCCAATGAAAAAGGGGCTTTCGATTTCAAAATAATTTCGGGTTTGTTCGTTTTTGGCGAATTACTAGTCTAATTCGAATGGAAACGAGCAAATAAAAAGTGGTTTTTCATTTCATGATAACTTTGGGTTTGTTCATTTTTGGCGATTTGCTAGTCTAAATTGATTGGAATCTTGCCAATGAAAAGTAGGTTTTGATTTCATGATAAATTTGGGTTTGTTCGTTTTTAGAGAATTGCTAATGTAATTCGATTGCTATCGAGCTAATGAAAAGTGGTGTTTGATTTCATGATAAATTTGGGTTTGTTCATTTTTTGCGAATGGCTAGTCCAATTCGATTGGAATCGAGCCAATGAAAAGTGGTTTTTCATTTCATGATAACTTCGGGTTTGTTCATTTTTGGCGAATAGCTCGTCTAATTCGATTGGAATCGAGCCAATGAAAAGTGATTTTTCATTTCATGATAGCTTCGGGTATGTTCATTTTTGGGGAATTGCTAGTCTAAATCGAGTGGAATCGAGGCAATGAAAAGTGTCTTTTGATTTTATGATAACTTCAGGTCTGTTCATTTTGGCAATTCGCTAGTCTAAATCGACTCGAATGGAGGCAATGAAAAGTGGTTTTTCATTTCATGAAAACTTCGAGTTTGTTCGTTTTTGGCGAATTGCTAATCTAATTACATTGGAATCGAGCTAATGAAAAGTGGTTTTTGATTTCATGATAACTTCGGGTTTGTTCATTTTTTGCAAATTGCTAGTCCAACTCGATTGGAATCGAGCCAATGAAAAGTTATTTTTCATTTCGTAATAAGTTCGGGTTTGTTCGTCTTTGGCGAATTGCTAGTCTAAATAGATTGGAATCGAGCCAACGAAACGGGGCTTTTGATTTCAAGATAACTTCGGGTTTGTTCATTTTTGGCGAATTTCGAGTCTAATTCGAATGGAATCGAGCAAATAAAAAGTGGTTTTTCGTTTCAAGAAAGCTTCGGGTTTGTTCATTTTTGGCGAGTTGCTAGTCTAAATCGATTGGAATCTAGCCAATGAAAAGTGGCTTTTGATTTCATGATAACTTCTGGTTTGTTAGTTTTTTGCGAATTACTAGTCTAATTCGATTGGAATCGAGCCAATGAAAAGTTGTTTTTCATTTCATGATAACTTCGGGTTTGTTCGTTTTTGGTGAATTGCTAGTCTAAATCGATTGGAATCGAGCAAATGAAAAGTGGTTTTTCATTTCTTGATAACTTCGGGTTGTTCATTTTCGGCGAATTACTAGTCCAATTCGATTGGAATCGAGCCAGTGGAATGTGGTTTTTGATTTCATGATAACTTTGGGTTTGTTCTTTTTTGGCGAATTGCTAGTCTAATTCGATTGGAATCGAATCAAAGAAAAGCAATTTTTCATTTCATGATAACTTCGGGTTTGTTAATTTTTGGCAAATTGCTTGTATAATTCGATTGGATTCGAACTAATGAAATGTAGTTTTTGATTTCACGACAACTTCGGGTTTGTTCTTTTTTGGTCAATTGCTAGTCAAAATCGATTGGAATCGAACCAATAAAAAGTGCCTTTTGATTTCATGATAACTTCGGGTTTTTTCGTTTTTGGCAAATTGCTAGTTCAATTCGATTGGAATCGAACAAATGAAAAGTGGTTTTCCATTTTGATGATAACATCTGCTTTTTCGTTTTTGGTGAATTGCTAGTCTAAATCGATTGGAATCGAGCAAGTGAAAAGTGGCTTTTGATTTCATGATAACTTCGGGTTTGTTCGTTTTTGGCGAATTGCTAGTCTAATTCAATTGGAATCGAGCTAAAGAAAAGTGGTTTTTCATTTCATGATAACTTCGGGTTTGTGCATTTTTAGCGACTTGCAAGTGTAAATCGATTGGGATCGAGCCAATGAAAAGTGGCTTTTGATTTGATGATAACTTTTGTTCTGTTCGTTTTTGGCGAATTGCTAGTCTAATTCGATCGGAATCGAACCAACGAAATGTGGTTTTTCATTTCATGATAACTTCGGGTTAGTTCATTTTTGGCGAATTGCTCGTCTATATCGATTAGAATCGAGCCAACGAAAAGTGGCTTTTGATTTCATGATATCTTCCGGTTTGTTCGTTTTGGCGAGTTGGTAGTCTAGTTCGATTCAAATCCAGGTAATGAAAAGTGGTTTTTGATTTCATGATAACTTCGGATTCGTCGTTTTTGGCGAATTGCTAGTCTAATTTTATTGGAATTGAGCCAATGAAAAGTGGTTTAGATTTCTTGATAACTTCAGGTTTGTTCATTTTTTCGCAAATTGCTAGTCTAATTCGACTAGAATCGAGCTAATGAAAAGTGGTTTTTGATTTCATGATAACTTCAGGTTTGTTCATTTTTGGCGAATTGCTAGTTTAATTCGATTAGAATCAAGCCAATGAAAAGCGGCTTTTCATTTTGATGATAACATCGGGTTTGTTCATTTTTGGCAAATTGCTAGTCTAAATCGATTGGAATCCAGCAAGTGAAAAGTGGCGTTTGATTTCATGATAACTTCGGGTTTGTTCATTTTTGGCGAATTGCTATCTAATTCGATTGGAATCGAGCCAAAGTAAAGTGGTTTTTGATTTCATGATAACTTCGGGTTTGTTCGTTTTTGGAGAATTGCTAGTCTATATCGATTGGAATCGAGCTAATGAAAAGTGGTCTTTGATTTCATGATAACTTCGGGTTTGTTCATTTGTTGGCAAATGGCTAGTCCAATTCGATTGGAATCGAGCCAATGAAAAGTGGTTTTTCATTTCATGATAACTTCAGGTTTGTTCGTTTTTGGCGAATTGCTAGTCTAAATAGATTGGAATCGAGCCAATGAAAAGGGACTTTCGATTTCAAAATAACTTCGAGTTTGTTCGTTTTTGGCGAATTACTAGTCTAATTCGAATGGAAATGAGCAACTAAAAAGTGGTTTTTCATTTCATGATAACTTCGGTTTTGTTCATTTTCGGCGAATTCCTAGTCTAAATCGATTGGAATCTAGCCAATGAAAAGAAGCTTTTGATTTCATGATAACTTCTGGTTTGTTCATTTTTTGCGAATTGCTAGTCTAAGTCGATTGGAATCGAGCAAAAGAAAAGTGATTTTTCATTTCATGATAACTTCGAGTTTGTTCATTTTTGATGAATGGCTATTGTAAATCGATTGGAATCGAGCCAATGAAACTTGACTTTTGATTTCATGATCACTTTGGGCTTGTTCCTTTTTTGCGAATTGGTAGTTCAAATCGATTGGAATCGAGCCAATGAAATGTGGCTTTTGATTTCATCATAACTTTGGGTTTGTTCGTTTTTGGTGAATTGCTAGTCTAATTCAATTGGAATCGAGCTAAAGAAATGTGGCTTTTCATTTCATGGTAACTTCGGATTTGCTCATTTTTGGAGAATTGCTAGTCTAAATCGATTGAAATCGAGCTAAAGAAAAGTGGTTTTTCATTTCATGATAACTTCGGGTTTGTTTATTTTTGGCGAATTAATCGTATAATTCGATTGGAATCGAGCTAATGAAATGTGGTTTTTGATTTCACGACAACTTCGGGTTTGTTCATTTTTGGTGAACTGCTAGTCTAAATCGATTGGAATCGAGCCAATTAAAAGTGGCTTTGGATTTCATGAGAACTTCGGCTTTGTTCATTTTTGGCGAATTGCTATTCTAATTCGATTGGAATCGAGCCAATGAAAAGCGGTGCTTCATTTCAATATAATTTCGGGTTTGTTCATTTTTGGCAAATTGTTAGTCTAATTCGATTGGAATCGAGCCAATGAAAAGTGATTTTTCATTTTATGATAGCTTCAAGTATGTTCGTTTTTGGCGAATTACTAGTCTAAATCGATTGGAATCGAGGCAATGAAAAGTGTCTTTTGATTTCATGATAACTTCGGGTTTGTTTATTTTGGCAATTCGCTAGTCTAATTTAATTGGAATCGAACCAACGAAATGTGGTTTTCATTTCATGGTAACTTCGAGTTTGTTCATTTTTGGCGAATTGCTAATCTAATTCGATTGGAATCGAGCTAATGAAAAGTGGTTTTTCATTTCATGATAACTTCGGGTTTGTTCATTTTTTGCGAATGGCTAATCCAATTCGATTGGAATCGAGCCAATGAAAAGTGATTTTTCATTTCGTGAGAAGTTCGGGTTTGTTCATCTTTGGCGAATTGCTAGTCTAAATTGATTGGAATCGAGCTAACGAAAAGGGGCTTTTGATTTCAAGATAACTTCGGGTTTGTTCGTTTTTGGCGAATTGCTAGTCTAATTCGATTGGAGTCGAGCGAATAAAAAGTGGTTTTTCATTTCATGATAAATTTTGGGTTTGTTCGTTTTTGACGAGTTGCTTGTCTAAATCGATTGGAACTAGCCAATGAAAAGTGGCTATTGATTTCATGATAACTTCTGGTTTGTTCATTTTTTGTGAATTGCTAGGCTAATTCGATCGGAATCGAGCCAATGAAAAGTAGTTTTTCATTTCGTGATAAGTTTAGGTTTGTTGATTTTTCGAGAATTGCTAGTCTAAATCTATTGGAATTGAGCAAATGAAAAGTGGTTTTTCATTTTACGATAACTTCGGGCTGTTCATTTTGGCAATTCGCTAGTATAATTCAATTGGAATCGAGCCAACGAAATGTGGTTTTTCATTTCATGGTAACTTCGAGTTTGTTCATTTTTGGCGAATTGCTAATCTAATTCGATTGGAATCGAGCCAATGAAATGTGGTTTTTCATTTCATGGTAACTTCGACTTTGTTCTTTTTGGTGAATTGCTAATCTAATTCGATTGCTATCGAGCTAATGAAAAGTGGTTTTTGATTTCATGATAACTTCGGGTTTGTTCATTTTTTGCGAATGGCTAGTCCAATTCGATTGGAATCGAGCCAATGAAAAGTGGTTTTTCATTTCATGATAACTTCGGGTTTGTTCATTTTTGACGAATAGCTCGTCTAATTCGATTGGAATCAAGCCAATGAAAAGTGATTTTTCATTTCATGATAGCTTCGGGTATGTTCATTTTTGGCGAATTGCTAGTCTAAATCGATTGGAATCAAGGCAATGGAAAGTGTCTTTTGATTTCATGATAACTTCGAGTTTTTTCATTTTGGCAATTCCCTAGTCTAATTCAATTGGAATCGAGCCAATGAAATGTGGTTTTTCATTTCATGGTAACTTCGAGTTTGTTCATTTTTGGCGAATTGCTAATCTAATTCGATTGGAATCGAGCAAATCAAAAGTGGTTTTTCATTTCGTGATAACTTTGGGTTGTTCATTTTTGGCGAATTGCTAGTCCAATTCGATTGGAATCGAGCCAATGAAATGTGGGTTTTGATTTCATGATAACTTCAGGTTTGTTCATTTTTTGAGAATTGCTAGTCTAATTCGATTGGAATCGAGCCAATGAAAAGTTATTTTTCATTTCATGATAGCTTCGGGTATGTCCAATTTTGGTGAATTGCTAGCCTAAATCGATTGGAATTGAGGCAATGAAAAGTGTCTTTTGATTTCATGATCACTTCGGGTTTGTTCATTTTAGCAATTCGCTAGTCTAATTCAATTGGAATCAAGCCAATGAAATGTGGTTTTTCATTTCATGGTAACTTCGAGTTTGTTCTTTTTGGCTAATTGCTAATCTAATTCGATTGGAATCCAGCTAATGAAAAGTGGTTTTTGATATCATGATAACTTTGGGTTTGTTCATTTTTTGTGAATGGCTAGTCCAATTCGATTGGAATCGAGCAAATGAAAAGTGGTTTTTCATTTCATGATATCTTCGGGTTTGTTCATTTTTGGCAAATCGCTAGGCTAAATAGATTGGAATCAGGCAAATGAAAAAGAGGCTTTTGATTTCAAAATGACTTCGGGTTTGTTCATTTTTGGTGAATTACTAGTCTAATTCAAATGGAAACGAGCAAATAAAAAGTGGTTTTTCATTTCATGATAACTTCGGGTTTGTTCATTTTTGGCGATTTGCTAGTCTAAATTGATTGGAATCTAGCCATTGAAAAGTGGCTTTTGATTTCATGATAACTTCGGGTTTGTTCGTTTTTTACGAGTTGCTAGTCTAGTTCGATTGGAATCGAGCCAATGAAAAGTTGTTTTTCATTTCATGATAACTTCGGGTTTGTTCATTTTTGGCAAATTGCTAGTCTTAATCTATTGGAATCGAGCAAATGAAAAGTGGTTTTTCATTTCATGATAACTTCAAGTTGTTCGTTTTTCGCGAATTGCTAGTCCAATTCGATTCGAATCGAGCCAATGAAATGTGGCTTTTGATTTCATGATAACTTCGGGTTTGTTCATTTTTGGCGAATTGCTAGTCTAATTCGATTGGAATCGAGCCAAAGAAAAGAGGCTTTTCATTTCATGAGAACTTCGGGTTTGTTCATTTTTGGCAAATTGGTAGTGTAAATCGATTCGAATCGAGCCAATGAAAAGTGGTTTTTCATTTCATGATAACTTCGGGTTTTTTCATTTTTGGAGAATTGCTAGTGTAAATCGATTGGTATCCAACCAATGAAATGTGACTTTTGATTTCATGATAACTTTAGTTTTGCTCGTTTTTGGCGAATTGCTAGTCTAATTCGATTGGAATCGAGGCAATGAAAAGTGGTGCTTCATTTCAAGATAACTTCGGGTTTGTTCATTTTTGACGAATTGTTAGTTTAATTCGATTGGAATCGAGTCAATGAAAAGTGATTTTTCATTTCATGATAGCTTCAGGTATGTTCATTTTTGGCGAATTGCTAGTCTAAATCGATTGGAATCGAGGCAATGAAAAGTGTCTTTTGATTTCGTGATAACTTCGACTTTGCTCATTTTGGCAAATTCGCTATTCTAATTCAATTGGAATCGAGCCGATGAAATGTGGTTTTTCATTTCATGGTAACTTCGAGTTTGTTCGCTTTTGGCGAATTGCTAATCTAATTCGATTGGAATCGAGCTAATGAAAAGTGGTTTTTGATTTCATGATAACTTCGGGTTTGTTCATTTTTTGGCGAATGGCTAGTCCAATTGGATTGGAATCGAGCCAATGAAAAGTGGTTTTTCATTTCATGATAACTTCGGGTTTGTTCATTTTTGGCGAATTTCTAGTCTAAATAGATTGGAATCGAGCCAATGAAAAGGGGCTTTCGATTTCAAAATATCTTCGGGTTCGTTCATTTTTGGCGAATTACTAATCTAATTCGAATGGAAATGAGCAAATAAAAAGTGGTTTTTCATTGCATGATAACTTCGGGTTTGTTCATTTTTGGCGAATTCCTAGTCTAAATCGATTGGAATCTAGCCAATGAAAAGTAGCTTTTGATTTCATGATAACTTCGGGTTTGTTCGTTTTTTGAGAATTGCTAGTCTAATTCGATTGGAATCAAGCCAAAGAAAAGTGGTTTTTCATTTCATGATAACTTCGAGTTTGTTCATTTTTGATGAATGGCTATTGTAAATCGATTGGAATCGAGCCAATGAAACTTGACTTTTAATTTCATGATCACTTTGGGCTTGTTCCTTTTTTGCGAATTGGTAGTTCAAATCGATTGGAATCGAGCCAATGAAATGTGGCTTTTGATTTCATCATAACTTTGGGTTTGTTCATTTTTGGCCAATTGCTAGTCTAATTCGATTGGAATCGAGCTAAAGAAATGTGGCTTTTCATTTCATGGTAACTTCGAATTTGTTCATTTTTGGAGAATTGCTAGTCTAAATCGATTGGAATCGAGCCAAAGAAAAGTGGTTTTTCATTTCATGATAACTTCGGGTTTGTTTATTTTTGGCGAATTAATTGTATAATTCGACTGGAATCGAGCTAATGAAATGTGGTTTTGGATTTCATGACAACTTCGGGTTTGTTCATTATTGGTGAACTGGTAGTCTAAATCGATTGGAATCGAACCAATGACAAGTGGCTTTGGATTTCATGATAACTTCGGGTTTGTTCATTTTTGGCGAATTGCTATTCTGATTCAATTGGAATCGAGCCAATGAAAAGCGGTGCTTCATTTCAAGATAATTTCGGGTTTGTTCATTTCTGGCGAATTGTTAGTCAAATTCGATTGGAATCGAGCCAATGAAAAGTGATTTTTCATTTCATGATAGCTTCGGGTATGTTCATTTTTGGCAAATTGCTAGTCTAAATCGATTGGAATCGAGGCAATGAAAAGTGTCTTTTGATTTCATGATAACTTCGGGTTTGTTCATTTTTGGCAAATTGCTAGTCTAAATCGATTGGAATCGAGGCAATGAAAAGTGTCTTTTGATTTCATGATAACTTCGGGTTTGTTCATTTTGGCAATTCGCTAGTCTAATTCAATTGGAATTGAACCAATGAAATGTGGTTTTTCATTTCATGGTAACTTCGAGTTTGTTCGTTTTTGGCGAATTGCTAATTTAATTCGATTGGAATCGAGCTAATGAAAAGTGGTTTTTCATTTCTAGATAACTTCGGGTTTGTTCACTTTTTGCGAATGGCTAGTCCAATTCGATTGGAATCGAGCCAATGAAAAGTGGTTTTTCATTTCATGATAACTTCGGGTTTGTTCGTTTTTGGCGAATTACTAGTCTAATTCGAATGGAAACGAGCAAATAAAAAGTGGTTTTTCATTTCATGATAACTTCGGGTTTGTTCGTTTTTGGCGAATTACTAGTCTAATTCGAATGGAAACGAGCAAATAAAAAGTGGTTTTTCATTTCATGATAACTTCGGGTTTGTTCGTTTTTGGCGAATTACTAGTCTAATTCGAATGGAAACGAGCAAATAAAAAGTGGTTTTTCATTTCATGATAACTTCGGGTTTGTTCATTTTTTGCGAATTGCTAGTCTAATTCGATTGGAATCGAGCCAATGAAAAGTTGTTTTTCATTTCATGATAACTTCGGGTTTGTTCATTTTTGGCGAATTGCTAATCTAAAGCGATTGGAATCGAGCAAATGAAAACTGGTTTTTCATTTCGTGATAACTTTAGGTTGTTCGTTTCTGGCAAATTGCTAGTCCAATTCGATTGGAATCGAGCCAATGAAATGTGGCTTTTGATTTAATGATAACTTTGGGTTTGTTCATTTTTAGCGAATTGCTAATCTAATTCGATTGGAATCAAGGCCAAAGAAAAGTGGTTTTTCATTTCATGATAACTTCGGGTTTGTTCGTTTTTGGCGAATTGCTAGTTTAAATCGATTCGAATCGAGTCAAAGAAAAGTGGTTTTTCATTTCATGATAACTTCGGGTTTTTTCATTTTTGGAGAATTGCTAGTGTAAATCGATTGGTATCGAGCCAATGAAATGTGGCTTTTGATTTCATGATAACTTTGGCTTTGTTTGTTTTTGGCGAATTGCTAGTCTAATTTGATTGGAATCGAGCCAAAGAAATGTGGTTTTTCATTTCATGATAACTTTGGGTTTGTTCGGTTTTGGCAAATTGCTAGTCTAAATCGATTGGAATCGAGGCAACGAAATGTGGCTTTTGATTTCATGATATCTTCGGGTTTGTTCGTTTTGGCGAATGGGTAGTCTAATTCGATTCGAATCCAGCTAATGAAAAGTGGTTTTTCATTTCATGGTAACTTCGGATTCGTTCATTTTTTGGCGAATTGCTAGTCTAATTTGATTGGAATTGAGCCAATGAAAAGTGGTTTTTGATTTCATGATAACTTCGGGTTTGTTCTTTTTGGCGAATTGCTAGTCTAATTTGATTGGAATTGAGCCAATGAAAAGTGGTTTTTGATTTCATGATAACTTCGGGTTTGTTCATTTTTGCCGAATTGCTAGTCTAAATCGAATGGAATCGAACCAATGAAAAGTGGCTTTTGATTTCATGATAACTTCGGGTTTGTTCTTTCTGGCGAATTGCTAGTCTAAATCGATTGGAATCGAGCCAATGAAAAGTTACTTTTGTTTCATGATAACGTCGGGTTAGTTCATTTTTGGCGAATTGTATGTCTAATTCGATTGGAATCGAACCAAAGAAGAGTGGTTTTTCATTTCATGATAACTTCGGATTTGTTCATTTTTTGTGAATTGCAAGTCTAAATCGATTGGAATCGAGCTAATAAAAAGTTGATTTTGATTTCATGATAACTACGGGTTTGTTCGTTTTTGACGAATTGCTATCTAATTCGATTGGAATCGAGCCACAAAAAGTGGCTTTTGATTTCATGATAACTTCGGGTTTGTTCGTTGTTGGCGAATTACTAGTCTAATTCGATTGGAATCGAGCCAATGAAAAGTGGCTTTTGATTTAATGATAACTACGGGTTTGTTCATTTTTGGGGAATTGCTAGTCTAAATCGATTGGAATCGAGCCAATGAAAAGTGGCTTTTGATTTTGTGATAACTTCGGGTTTGTTCATTTTTGGCGAATTACATGTCTAATTCGATTGGAATCGAGGTAAAGAAAAGTGGTTTTTCATTCATGATAACATCCGGTTTGTTCATTTTTCGCGAATCGCTAGTCTAAATCGATTGGAATCGAGCTAATGAAAAGTTGATTTTGATTACATGATAACTTCGGGTTTGTTCATTTTTGGCGAATTACTATCTAATTCGTTTGGAATCGAGCCAAAGAAAAGTGGCTTTTGATTTCATGATAACTTCAGGTTTGTTCATTTTTGGCGAATTTCTAGTCCCATTCGATTGGAATCGAGCCAATGAAAAGTGGCTTTTGATTTCATGATAACTTCGAGTTTGTTCATTTTTGGCGAATTGCTAGTCTAAATCGATTGGAATCGAGCCAAAGAAAAATGACTTTTGATTTCATGATAACTTCGGGTTTGTTCATTTTTGGCGAATTGCTAGTGCAATTCGATTGGAATCGAGCCAATGAAGAGTGGCTTTTGATTTCATGATAACTTCGGGTTTGTTCATTTTTGACGAATTGCTAGTCTAAATCGATTGGAATCGAGCCAATGAAAAGTAGCTTTTGATTTCGTGATAATTTTGGGTTTGTTCATTTGTGGCGAATTGCATGACTAATTCGATTGGAATCGAGGCAAAGAAATGTGGTTTTTCATTTCATGATAACTTCGGGCTTGTTCATTTTTGGCGAATTGCTAGTCTAATTCGATTGGAATCGAGCCAATGAAAAGAGGTTTTCATTTCATGATAACTTTGGGTTTGTTTATTTTTGGCGAATTGAATGTCTAATTCGACTGTAATTGAGCCAAAGAAAAGTGGTTTTTCATTTCATGATAACTTTGGTTTTGTTCGTTTTTTTTCGAATTGGTAGTCCAATTCGATTGGAATTGAGCCAATGAAAAGTTGCTTTTGATTTCATGATATTTCGAGTTTGTCCATTTTTGGCGATTTGCTAGTCTAAATCGATTGGAATCGAGCCAATGAAAAGTTGCTTTTGTTTCATGACAACTTTAGATTTGTTCATTCTTGGCGAATTGCATGTTTAATTCGATTGGAATCGAACCAAAGAATAGTGGTTTTTCATTTCTTGATAACTTTCGGTTTGTTCATTTTTGCCGAATCGCTAGTCTAAATCGATTGGAATCGAGCTAATAAAAAGTTGAATTTGAATTCATTATTACTTTGGGTTTGTTCATTTTTGACGAATTTCTAGTCCATTTCGATTGGAATCGAGCTAACAAAAAGTGGCTTTTGATTTCATGATAACTTCATGTTTGTTCAGTTTTGGCGAATTGCTAGTCTAATTCGATTGGAATCGAGACAAAGAAAAGTGGTTTTTCATTTCATGATAACTTCAGGTTTGTTCGTTTTTGGCGAATTGCATGTTTAATTCGATTGGAATCGAACCAAAGAATAGTGGTTTTTCACTTCTTGATAACTTCAGGTTTGTTCATTTTTGGCGAATTGCTAGTCTAATTCGATTGGAATCGAGACAACGAAAAGTGGTTTTTCATTTCATGATAACTTCAGATTTGTTCGTTTTTGGCGAATTGCTAGTGCAAATAGATTGAAATCGAGCCAATGAAAAGTTCCTTTTGATTGCATGATAACTTTGAGTTTGTACATTTTTGGCGAATTGCTATCTAATTCGATTGGAATCGAGCCAAAGAAAAGTGGTTTTTCATTTCATCTTAACTTCATTTTTTATTTCATGATAACTTCGGGTATGTTCGGTTTTGGTGAATTGCTAGTCTAATTCGTTTGGAATCGAGCTGGAGAAATGTGGTTTTTCATTTCATGATAAATTTGAGTTTGTTCGTTTTTGGCGAGTTGCTAGTCTAATCGATTGGAATCGAGCTAATGAAAAGTGGCTTTTTATTTCATGATATCTTCAGGTTTGTTCGTTTTGGCGAATTGGTAGTCTAATTGGATTGTAATCGAGCCAATGAAAAGGGGTTTTTCATTCCATGATAACTTCGAGTTTTTTCGTTTTAGCAAATTGCTAGTCCAATTGGATTGGAATTGAGCCAAAGAAAAGTGGTTTTTGATTTCATGTTAACTTCGGGTTAGTTCATTTTTGGCGAATTGCTAGTCTAATTCGATTGGAATCGAGCTAATGAAAATTTGTTTTTGATTTCAGGATGACTTCGGGTTTGTTCATTTTTGGCGAATTGCTAGTCTAATTCGATTGAAATCGAGCTAAAGAAAAGTGGTTTTTCATTTCATGATAACTTAGGGTTTGTTCGTTTTTGGCGAGTTGTTAGTCTAATCGATTGGAATCGGGCGAATGAAAGTGACTTTCTATTTCATGCTATCTTCGGGTTTGTTCGTTTTGGCGAATTGGTAGTCTAATTCGATTGGAATCGAGCCAATGAGAAGTGGTTTTTCATTTCCTGATAACTTTGGGTTTGTTTGTTTTTGGCGAGTTGCTCGTCTAATCGATTGGAATAGAGCGAATGAAAAATGGTTCTTCAATTCAAGATAACTTCAGGTTTGTTCGTTTTTGGCGAGTTGCTAATTTAATCGAATGGAATCAAGCCAATGAAAAGTGACTTTTTGTTTCATGATATCTTCGGGTTTGTTCGTTTTGGCGAATTGGTATTCTAATTCGATTGGGATCGAGCCAATGAATAGTGGTTTTTCATGCCATGATAACTTCGGGTTTGTTCGTTTTGGCAAATTGCTAGTCTAATTGGATTGGAATTGAGCCAATGAAAAGTGATTTTTGATTTCATGATAACTTCGAGTTTGTTCGTTTTTGGCGAATTGCTGGTCTAATTCGATTGGAATCGAGCTAATGAAAAGTGGTTTTTGATTTCAGGATAACTTAGGGTTCGTTCATTTTTGGCGAATTGCTAGTCTAATTCGATTGGAATCGAGCCAAAGAAAAGTGTCTTTTGATTCCATGATAACTTTGGGTTTGTTCATTTTTGGCGAATTGCTTGTCCAATTCGATTGGAATCGAGCCATTGAAAAGTGGCGTTTGATTTCATGATAAATTCGGGTTTGTTTGTCTTTGGTGAATTGCTAGTCTAAATCGATTGGAATCGAGCCAATGAAAAGTGGCTTTTGATTTCGTGATAACTTCGGGTTTGTTCATTTGTGGCGAATTGCATGTCTAATTCGATTGGAATCGAGCCAATGAAAAGTGGCTTTTGATTTCGTGATAACTTCGGGTTTGTTCATTTGTGGCGAATTGCATGTCTAATTCGATTGGAATCGAGGCAAAGAAAAGTAGTTTTTCATTTTATGATAACTTCGGGTTTGTTCATTTTTGTCGAATGGCTAGTCTAAATAGATTGGAATCGAGCTAATGAAAAGTTGATTTTGATTATATGATAACTTCGGGTTTTTTCATTTTTGACGAATTTCTATCTAATTCGATTGGAATCGAGCCAAAGAAAAGTGTTTTTTCATTTCATGATAACTTCGGGTTTGTTCGTTTTTGGCGAATTGCTAGTCCTATTCGATTGAAATCTAGCCAATGAAAAGTGACTTTTAATTTCATGATATCTTCAGGTTTATTCGTTTTGACGAATTGGTAGTCTAATTCGATTGGAATCGAGCCAATGAAAAGTGGATTTTCATTCCTTGATAACTTCGGGTTTGTTCATTTTGGCAAATTGCTAGTCAAATTGGATTGGGATTGAGCTAGTGAAAAGTGGTTTTTGATTTCATGTTAACTTCGGGTTTGTTCGTTTTTTGGCGAATTGCTAGACTAATTCGATTTGAATCGAGCTAATGAAAAGTGGTTTTTGATTTTAGGATAACTTTGGGTTTGTTTGTTTTTGCGAATTGCTAGTCTAATTCGATTGGAATCGAGCTAAAGAAAAGTGGTTTTTCATTTCATGATAACTTCGGGTTTGTTCGTTT